>NC_069504.1:412410578-412710578 GCF_027579735.1 Bombina bombina
AGATAGATAGATAGATAATAGATAGATAAATATATTCGATAGATAGATAACCAAAATGGTAGAAAGATGCATCGATTTCTAAAAGGAGTAGGTTCAAATAATATTAAACAAAACTTTCCACAAATTTTAATAGTGGAATTCTTCATAATAATACGGATATAATTTTAAGCTGGAATAAATTCCACCTATTTGCTATTTCCTAAATAATAGAATACATATATACATATACACACAGCACATAGGTGGATTTTGTATTAGTTTATCATATATATCAACTGTACTTATAAACGTGTAAAAACAAATTAAAGCTATTCCGAATTCAAAAATAAATTATTTATTGCAGAACTCAGTTTAGAGCATCAAAACATTTTTTTTATGAGTTTGTACCTAAAGACCAAAAGAATATCACAAACACACAAACATTTTTAACTACACAAATACAGTTACATAAAATATTAAATGCATAGAGAAAAAAGGACTTCAATACATACATAAAGAATAATAAAATAAAAGACCTGAAATGTCCTTGTGTATAATACAAACAATATATAGATGCAGCCTTTAAAAGAAAACAATTGAATGAAAGAAAAATGAAATATCTGTTGCATATTGATTTTTATAGAGATAAAGTTATCAATAAGCGAATCACAGTGCAACATTGTGCATTGAGGGGGATAGACACGTGCAGACATCCCAACAGAAATAAATGACACTTTTTGGTCTCTGTAAGTACATAAGGTAATATAATTACAAACAGAAAACCCTTAGCTGAAAATTGCTTTGCAGATTTCATTTATTATTTATATTTTTGCTGCTGCTGGGAAGAGGAAAAATTCTCATTAAATACAAAGCCCCACAACAGTGTGAGTTGGTGAAAGTTATTTTATACACTTACAGCTGATATTACCACTTCATTATGACATTTTGGGGGAAACGATACCGTGAGTGATACAGGTGCATACAGGTAAACAAAGGAAATCTAAAGTTAGTTGTGGCTTTTTAAATTAGTATTTAACACATAACAGCATAATGAAGAACAAAATGGTTTGCAACATATTTGATTTGTTATTGCAATTTATCCCAGAAAACAAGACACTGTCTCAGTACATTTGAACTTGGAAACAATATATGATGGTGCAGTGGCGAGGTCTTTTGTATATAAACTCGAAATTCCTCACTGTCTCCAGCAAATGTCCAGTGTTCTGTTTTATGATTGATGGAGGGGGGAAAAAGTCAACCGATGGCTTTTATTTTTTTTATTTACTGCAAGTTCTCAGAAGTCCTAAATAAAGATCCCTGCTCTTTTAATGAAATCCTTAATACAAGTCAAGTATTTTAGTTTTTCTGTTAATGAACTGCAGAATATTTCATTCTTTTTTGTTTTTGTCTCTGATTGCAAAACCAGACTCTAACCACGTTCTTTTTGAGGTCCAGTTTCTCTGCAATTGCAGCGATTTTCTCTGAGGAAGGTCTAGGCTGTATTGAAAAGTAAGCTTCCAGGGATCTTTTTTCTGGGGCAGCTATGGAGGTGCGTTTTCGCTTCCTCTCACTACCATTGAAGAGTTCAGGCTTGGAGTTTTTCTCTCTGTAAGCAGCCTCAGCTTCTTCCAGCCATGCTTGGAGGACAGGTTTTAGGGCTATCATGTTGTTGTGCGATAAAGTCAAAGATTCAAACCTGCAGATGGTGCTCTGGCTCAGGGAGCCAACACCAGGGATCTTCAAGTTGGCAAGTGCTGATCCAACATCTGCTTGGGTAACTCCAAGTTTTATCCGCCTCTGTTTGAACCTCTCCGCAAATGCCTCCAGCTCCCTTGGATCCGATTCCACATCATTGATGCAGGACATCCCATTGTGTGTTGAGACAGCATGAGGGTGACCCATACCCATGGCTTGGTGAAGGTGCCCCATGGCTCCTAGGTGGTGTGGATGGATCTGTGAGGACATAACTGTATGGTCAGCAGTCCCCATGCCACTTACAGTCAAGGACGGTGAAATATGGTCCAGAAGATCTCCTTCCAAACATTGGTGCACTGAATGATGTGGATGAGAGGTTAGTGAGGAAGGGTGAGAAATGGGTACTGTTGAGGAGGTTGAAGTACAAGGGACACTGCTCATGGTATGGTAGGTAATGTCTGGCTTGAAATGATGGTTTTTGCCGTGTGAGACAATATCAACAGCCGCCAGAGCTTCAGCGCGGGCCAGCAGACTCTCATCAAAGCCTCCAAATATATTGCCCTGGAGCTGCAAGCAAGAATGAGCATATTGGTGTCAGTGGGGAATACTGTCAACTCAGGATTAAAAAACATTTTCAAGCACAGAGATTTCTCCTCAAAGCTCAGGTCATAAAAATTAATATGAAGGCAGAAGCTTTGCTTGAATAGACATGTGGATCTGAGACAAGAGAGGGGGAGAGGTACTGTGGGAGAGAGAGGTTCAGAGATATGCAATTGTTCTGATGACATGAAAAAAACATTAAGCAAGTGCCTGTCAAAAAATGTGCCTTAAAGCAGTAATTATGCTTGATCTACATACCTGAGGGGTTGGAAGGCAAACTCTGCGCATAGCCTCTGAACTGGAATGCAGACTTGAGTATTTGGGTTCCTGTAGCATAGGGTGCATGCTGAAAGGCTGCTTACTGTTCATGGCCATCATCTTTGCTCACCTGGCAGGTAGGCAGCCCTGAAATATAACTCAGGGATGTCTCTGTGGCTTGCTCCTGTTAAAGTGAGCTATTTTCAATGACAGAGCTCCTCTCTAGCTTTCACCCTCTCCCCCACCTGCTTATTCACTCATCTTACAGCCAGCATGCCAAGAATAGGCCGGTCAGAGTGCGCATGCGCTATGTAAGTTAGGAGACAAGTATCCCTAGGAAGGGATGCTGCTACCCAGCAGCAAACGGACTGCACATGACGTGTGCGTTACTTTTAAAATGTTTGTTGACCACAGATAAATTATCTTAATTGCCAGTTTATCAGTGGTAACTCTGTGCATTCAAAGGCAGCTTCATTTGTCTATTACTGCGTTGAAACGAAGGTCATTCAAGTTGTTTGATACCAACGCTGCTAAAAAGAAGCTAAAGCTAAATGTCACCAATTCTAAAAAATAATTATGGTAATGACTTTTAAGTGATCTTACAGTTTACAGAAGATTCAGTGGAAATTTGTAATAGCAGTGTCGCTGCTAGTTAATTAGGTTTAATTTAGCACTTTATTTCAGAAATGCTACCCTCTCATGATTTTTTTATGTATGTACATCTCCCCTTCATTCACATAAACATGATTCGTGATACACTGGGGTGTCACAACACACAGCTAAATGTATCACACAAAATTAAGGCTACAATGATGATAATTACATTTTTAAGTATAAACTCTCTTATGACTCTCTTGTTTTGTGTAATGTTTTTATAAACATAAATAACATTATTTTACATCTACATTTCTTTGTATTACAGTTATATTCAACTCACATGGTCACTAATGGTTAGATTAATTTCATGGGTGCTCCAAAGAAAAGGGATCTAATAATTACTTTTATAACACATTTCATTGAGAAATAGTTGTTTGTTTTTTTTAAATATATATTTTCATAGTTTTGAAAATAAATATATATAAAATATTTAGGCAAATATCCAAACTAAAAATTGATAGAGCAATATATTACACAGTAGAAAACATATTACAAACTGCTTATAAGAAATGAATATGCATAAAATGTCCAGTTATTTTGAAAATTATTCAGATTTTCAACTGATGACATATTTTACGTTTATTAAGTTTCTCTGTGATTCTACGTTTTTATTATATATAGCATGTATACAGGAAAGAGTAAAATAGTACCATCCATTCATATAACTGTATGTATATATATATATATATATATATATATATATATATATATATATATATATATATATATATATATATATATATATATATATATAATCCTTGAAAAATAAATACACTCACAGGTCTTTCTCAATCCAAGTGAAACCAAATATTTGTTTTATTGATCTAACGTTTTCAGGGATATCTTCCCCTTCATCAGCATAACATAAAAGTGAGAATGTGTTCAATTTATACATACAAACATAGTCAGAACAAATTAAATGGACAAGCAAAACCTGTGTGTAATCAGTGAATTCAAAAAACATATAGGCATGGGAATGGAACGCAAGCCTTGCGTTCCAATCAGAGTGAAAAACCGGAAGTGCTATGTATCTAAGCACTACCGGTGTGCGAATGTCAAAATGATATATTTTCAAACTTTCAACATATAACATTTGCAAATATTCAAAAGAGATCTAGTTTGTGGCATCGATCTTAACTTAATACTGTTGTGCCGTTTCCAAAGGTGAATCAACACGTGCTTTTTTACAATACTAACATCATACCTCGTATATGTGAAAGCAAAAAAAATACACAAAATATATATAGGATCCACTTAACGCATTAAGTGCACATCAGTAGTTCCTGCCTGTATCATACCCAAATGTGTGACCGATGTTGGATTCGGGCATATTCTCCCAGGTCTGTCTCATGCACCTCAGAGTACACGTGTGTGCGGAACTGTCGCTGGTTGCCATGGAAAGTCGAGTAAACATAAACATTTGCATGCTTTTTCTACGGTGTCTGAGACAGCCCTAAAAGCTTCGGTCTAATGGTTGTGAGTACCAACCGGGAGAGATACATGCTCCATATTCCATGTCAATTGAGGGCCTTAGCGCTCACTTTGATAGTACCATAAATAATGAAATGGCACTATTTTTAGCATATTAAGAGTCTATCTAAATATGTTCTCTTTGTATATAAAAAATTTTTTTGTGTATATACTGTTTTAATATTTTATGACATTCCAAATGGGGCTGAAAAACAGTTGAGCTGAATTGTTGGACAATTTATTATGACAAGATGTTTTAATGACAAGATGTTTTTATAACGGCAATTTTAATAGATGTTATAAACAGATGTTATGAAGCCTAACATTTCATACTGAAAGGCATATATCAAATTGAACTTCCTTATTTATATATTTACATATTCACGTGTATATGTATATTTTAACATATTCATATAATATAACAAATCCTTTTATTAATTTGTTTGCATACAAGTGGGAATTTATCTTATCAGCATTAGCACCGATATATATTCTTTTTTTGTCACACAGCCATTAATGTCTAAATCGTTGGCAACAAAAGTGAGTACACCCCTAAGTAGAAATGTCCAAATTGGGCCCAAATATTTTGAGTGGCCACCACTCTTTTCCAACACTGCCTTAACTCTCTTGGGCATGGAGTTCACCAGAGCTTCACAGGTTGGCACTGGAGTCCTCTTCCATTCCTCTATGATGACATCATGGAGCTGGTGGATGTTAGAGACCTTGCTCTCTCTCACCTTCAGTTTGAGGATGCCTCACAGATGCTCAATAGGTTTTAGGTCTGGAGACATGCTTGGCCAGTCCTTCACCTTTACCCTCAGCTTCTTTAGAAGTCGTCTTGGAGGTGTGTTTATGCTCTGCTTCAGTATGTCACAGTACATGTTGGCATTCAAGGTTCCCTTTAATGAACTGTAGTTTCCAGTGCTGACAGCACTCATGCAGGCCCAAACCATGACACTCCCACCATCATGCTTGACTGTAGGCAAGACACACTTGTCTTTGTACTCCTTACCTGGTTGCCGCCACACACGCTTGACACCATCTGAACCAAATAAGTTTATCTTGGTCTCATCGGACCACAGGACATGGTCCCAGTAATCCATGTCCTTAGTCTGCTTGTCTTCAGCAAACTCTTTGTGGGCTTTCTTGTGCATCATCTTTAGAAGAGGCTTCCTTCTGGGATGACAGCCATGCAGACCAATTTGATGTAGTGTGGGGCATATGGTCTGAGCACTGACAGACTGACCCCCCATCTTTCAACCTCTGCAACAATTCTGGCAACACTCATACGTATATTTCCCAAAGACAACCTCTGGATATGACGCTGAGCATGTGCACTCAACTTTTTTGGTTGACCATGGCGAGGCCTGTTCTGAGTGGAACATGTCCTGTGAAACCACTGTATGGTCTTGCCCACCGTGCTGCAGCTCAGTTTCAGGGTCTTGGCAATCTTCTTATAGCCTAGGCCATCTTTATGTAGAGCAACAAAAAAAAAATTCAGATCCTCAGAGAGTTCTTTGCCATGAGTTGCCATGTTGTACTTCCAGTGACCAGTATGAGAGAGTGTGAGAGTGATAACACCAAATTTAACACTCCTGTTCCCCATTCACACCTGAGACTTTGTAACACTAATGAGTCACATGACACCGGGGAGGGAAAATGGCTAATTGGGCCCAATTTGAACATTTCCACTTAGGGGTGTACTCACTTTTGTTGCCAACGGTTTAGAGATTAATGGCTATGTGTTGAGTTATTTTGAGGGGACAGCAAATTTACACTGTTATACAGGCTGTACACTCACTACTTTACATTGTAGCAAAGTGTTATTTCTTCAGTGTTGTCACATGAAAAGATGTAAAAAAATATTTACAAAAAATGTGATGAGTGTACTCACTTTTGTGAGATACTGTATATATATATATATATATATATATATATATATATACACACAATGAAAAGAGAGAGGAGTGCGAGTCAAAACCCTATTCCTTAGCACATAAAGTTCCTGTGCCTTTCCTGACTCTAACAGAACCAAAACAATACACAACACCCCAGGCATCCGTTACATATGGTCTGTAAATCTCCTTTTTCCTTTTAAATAGTAGTTGCCAAAGTTTAGCACTGGTATTGTGCTTTCTTACCGTCCACCTCCGACTTTCTGGCTCCTGAGAAAAGAGGAACCGCGCTACCTCAGCGGGCAAACTGCTCCTCGGTACCCTCCGCCTCCCTCAGCGTCTCTGGCTGGAAGTGCTCCACAGGCGGCCCGGTGTTTCTGGGTGACGTCAAAGTCAGTTGGGGGTTAGTTGATTGGCCTGCTGACAGGACTCGTAGTGCACAGCAGTATTTGGCGTCGGATCTCAGGATATCACCAATAAATCATCAGAAAGACTAGCGGTCCACGCCGAAAGTAAAACTTGACTTTTATTCATCGGTTTAAAAAAAGAAAAACATACAATGGAAATCGCCACAGCTAAGCAGAGTGAGCGCAGCACTGGGCTTACGCATTTCAGCAATTAAGCCGTAGTCATAGCCTATAGTGCTGTGTTAGCGCCTGCTATTTAAAAGCAAATCTAAGAATATCATTGGCTCAAAGATAATTGCTGATTAAAAACACTGTTGTTATCTGCCAGACCATAAGTGAGAACACAAATTTATATATTACATGTTTGATAGTTCTGTGTACCCAGAATCACAAGTCATAACACACATAATTAACTCTATGCAGCTCTTTGTGTATCAGATAGGGTATGGAATTGTTTCCCTCCTATTATGTTACATATGTGAGATAAGTGGAGACTGCAATCAGGTGTTAATCCCCAAATATCAATTAACTAGGCTACTGAGTAACCGTAATTCAGTCACATACACTTTAGGTAATGGACATGGACAGCATTAGTTGTTTGAAAACTGTCCAAATACATTGTATATTTAGTACAGTGCAAATGCACTATGAACTAGTATCCGATTGTGTTAGTCTAGCCAATGATTATACTTAGTCATAAACCAACAAAGTTACAAGCTCACATATATAAGTATGTAGCAATCCAATTGATTTTATCAATTATGTGTGTTCTGACTTGTGATTCTGGGTACACAGAACTATCAAACATGTAATATATAAATTTGTGGTCTCACTTAAGATCTGGCAGATAACAGCAACAGAGTAGCGCAATTGTGTTTTTAATCAGCAATTATCTTTGAGCCAATGATATTCTTAGATTTGCTTTTAAATAGCCCAGTGCTGCGCTCACTCTGCTTAGCTGTGGCGCTTTCCATTGTATGTTTTACTTTCTTTTTAAACCGATGAATAAAAGTCAAGTTTTACTTTTGGCGTGGACCGCTATTCTTTCTGATGATTTATATATATATATATATATATATATATATACATATATATATATATATTTATACATATATATACACACAGTATATACACAAAAACACACATTATATATATATATATATATATATATATATATATATATATATATATATACAATTGCACAGAGTTCAAGTAGCGCTCAACCACCAAAACAAGGATTCCAAGTCAGCGTATGTAGAGAACAATGAAGACGCTCCAGGCAGCGAAAAAAGTAAAAGCTTCAAACTTTATTCCAGAAACTTAAAAAAGACGTACTGAGAGACATCCAGCACAAAAGCCAGCAGTGACACGAACAATCAGGTACGTGAACTGATCTCCATGCAGACGCGTTTCGTGCGCATGCGCACTTGTTCACATATATATACATTTTTATATATATGTGTGTGTGTGTTATGTGTGTGTTATGTGTTGCATGAATACAGGTTCCATACATCCATCATTGTTGCAAAGATTCACTGTCAACGTATTATTTCTATGTAGAATTTCCTTTGCATGTAGGTCCACACTACAGCTTTCTGTGTTCTGTTTTTTTTTTTCATTTTCTGCTACAACTGCATTTTCTGTATTTTATAATCCTATACACACACACACACATATTAGAGCACCAACAAATGCTGTAGTATGGTTGACTATGGGTTGCTAAGCAATTTATGCCTATGAGCACCAGAGATATAAATATAGATGTGATTGTAAAAGTTATTTTACCCAAATGCGTATATTCTGTTACTATACTTTAAACTAACTTAAATTGTTCTTTTTCTCTTTTAAAAAAAGAAAGAAAGAAAAACACAGGTACAAAACCCGCTTAACCATATCTATCTACAATTTAGAAAGTGAGAAATACAAAGTATGTTCGGGAGCTACGTTAGAAGAAGAAACAAATATGTTGAGCGAATATAACATTTTGAGACCTGCAAGTATATTAAATTAAATCTTACAGGATTTTTAATACAGCATGTTTTCAACTTGACGTGATTTATAACAACATTCCAGCAAACACTCTTTATGAGGCCTAATTCAATACAGTGGGATATTGTATGTCAGAGAGATATTAGCTCTGCAGTTCTTGCATTTTGCTTATATATGTCACTTTGATGTAAGGTCATATGTATTTGTTAGGTACTAGGTCAACTTATTAAAAAATGTCAAATTACCAAAATCCTATGATGGGGCAAGTGGATGAAAGGCCATTATTTTATAGTAATTAACATGAATAACAATGCAAACAATTATGACCTCATTCTACTGCAGAATTATTATTTTTTTTCTCATTAATAAATTCAATTGAAGGATATTGGGATTTTTTTTAATATAGAGGCTTACTGTATGTCTGGGTAAAAAACGTTTTTCTGAGAAAACTTATATATCGCCCCCAAATAGGGTACTTGTATGCTGCCAGTTGTGTGACTCAGTGTATATATGGTCACAATATGTCTGGTGTAGAATAATAGGCAAGGTGGTAAGTATTTTGGCTAATTACTACTGATAAAATATAGCCTGGATGCAATTCAGTCAGAGTTGTAAAAGCGTATTATACTTTACCACCTTGCTGTAATGCTTATTAGAAGCTTTTCTTTGGATCAAAAAATGCCGTATTGGAACTTAGCCAAAATACTTACCACCTTGCCTATTATTCTACACCAGACATATTGTGACCATATATACACTGAGTCACACAACTGGCAGCATACAAGTACCCTATTTGGGGGCGATATATAAGTTTTCTCAGAAAAACGTTTTTTACCCAGACATACAGTGTCATCAACTATAAGGAATAAGAAAACAAAGATATTTTATGTGCCTTTATCTTACCTCATAAATGATTGAGGTTGACAAATGTAAGCATAACTGATCTTGCAGAATAAACACCATTTTTATCTTAACTGTATTACGCTATGTATTTGTCTTTTATTTCTCCTTTATGATCCATGGAATGATCTGATACAAGATAAAGATCCTTACCACCATAAGGAAAAGAAAAGAGTCCAGGAGTCTCCATTACTGTTCATCAAATGACACCCAGCTGAAACATCTTCACAAGAGAGTCCAGGATTTCCATTAAAGGCATACTGCGGAAATTGCAAGATTACACATTCAAAAGAAAAGAAAAGTTTTTTTCTTCTCGACAAGAGTCCAAGAACCATCTGTAAACACCCAAAAAGCTGACACCTTACCTCATAGGATTGAGGTACTTTCTGGTAAGCACATCTTACTTACCATAGAAGGATAAAAACTGTTGAAGTATAAGAAATAACTTGGGCTCAAAACCAATTTTATGGACATATGTACTTTATTTTTATTTTTATGACATATCAACCAGCAATATATTGATATTGATATTACTTCAATTTATAGATCAATAGTAATTAGCTGTGCGCCACTACTTGATTTTCTCTTTCTATTATATATATATATATATATATATATATATATATATATTTATATATATGTTACATTAACACATATAAATAGAAATATATATTTAATAATAAAAATTAAAAAAATTTCTATGTGAAGAACATCGGAATATAAAATATGTTTTAGCGCACATGAAGAATTAGTTATCCTAGAGCGCGTTATTGAAATATTAAATATAAAAGATTGTAATTTTCTTTAATAGTAATTATTACTACTTATTATAGATACTGTAATAGATATATACTGTATATATATATATATATATATATATATATATATATATATATATATATAAAGAGAGAGAGAGAGCAAATAGAGAACTGGATCTGTACCCAGCGCTACGTATAGATACCACATTCCTATAAGCACACAAAGTGGAGTAGAAACATATATATATAAGAGAACTACGATTTACTTCATATGCATGACATTAATCCATAATTCTAGTAGAGAATATATATAAATGGATGCCTATATCTCAAGATACATTTATATGTTATGTTGCACTCAGTTGCTATACACACCAATAATTACAAATGCCAATACAAATAAAGATACAAATATAGAAACAATAGTATCCAAAGAAAAATAATGCCGTGAGATCTCACAAAGGGCAGTGAAGTGATAAAGTTCGTAAAATCGAGAATCTGTGCACAGAGGGTAAAAGGTGTCACATGAAGCTTCCCTCAAGGTAATCTACTTACAAGCCATTACCCCAATTGTATAAGGTAAGTGTGATGCAAAAGTCAGAATGTGCTTGCTTGCTTGCTTCTGGCAACGTCTAGGATCCGGTCAATACCTCTCCTAAACCCGGATCTCCCAATTTATACCACCAGACCTCCAATGTGTACTAAAACATGTCGGACTCCTGAGCGTCCATCCAGCACAACATGCACCAAGGGCGATACGGAGTGCCGACACAGCCAAAAATGCAAACAGGTTAGCGAAAGAAACTATCTGTTTAGGAAGCGACCCTTACAACTCCAAGCAGGTATATAAAAAGGTTTATAAATATATATATATATTCTATGTATTATTTAGAATTTTTTAGTACATCTATAATAATTTTATATTATTTATTAATATTTTCAATATTTTATATTTAATAAATACATAACACGCCTTGATTTAACTTGTGTTAATGTACTCATTTCGGTTGTATGCGCAATCCCGACAGGAGTACATTCATTCTTTATGTGCGCAGACATGGCATGAGTTATCTTAAGGCACGTTATGTATTTATTAAATATAAAATATTGAAAAATATTAATAAATAATATATAAATATATATATATATATATATTAATATTACTGAATTTATAATAAATAATAGTAATTACTATTAACATTTTTTAATATTTTATATTTAATATTTACATAACCTACCTTAAGATAACTAATTTTTCATGTGCGCTAACTCGACACCTCGTTAGACCTAAAGCGCAGAACCCAAAACGTGTTACACATATTTTAAATTCCTATGTTCTTCACATATAAATATTTAATTTTTATTATTAAATATATATTTCTAAATGTATATGATCATTTTAATGTATAGTATATATCTACACCTATATAGCTATAGAAATAGATATACAGGTTTAGGTATATACAGATATATATATATATATATATATATATAAATATTTATTTCAAATAAAAATACAATTTTCCTGTATGTGAAGAACATTGGAATGTGACAAAGACCCAAAGCACACGTCAAAAAGCACCCAAAAATGGTTTAAGACAAAGCGCTGGAGAGTACTGAGTCCAGATTTCAATCCCATAGAGCACCTGTGGAGAGATCTCAAAACATCAATCTGAGAGACCTGGAGCAGTTGACAAAAGAAGAGGGGTCCAATATTGCAGTAGAGAGGTGTTAGAAACTCATTGATGGTTACAGGAAGGCTGTGCAATTTTGAAAAAATGAAATTTCGGTTTTCAACCCGAAAAAACGTGGTTTGCAATTCTACTTGCGATTTTATTAAAAATTACTAAAACACCTTAAATTTTCAGTTAAAAATGTTTTTAACACTACAGAATCTTAATGTACATGTTTCTCAATGGCCAATACACTCTATGATGATTGATGATCACTCAACTCAATTATCAGGGAATGCAATAGAATCAAATATGTTATGTGTGACAGAAGTTAATAAAAAAAAAACACTTTAAACTTTTAAGTTATTGGACACTAGTGCTACTCACTTAATTGCTCATACTATGATGATTGATCATCTATCGACACTAAATTATCAGGGAAACTTTGTTTTGCAGTGTAATAAAGGGTAATTAAATCAATTTTTATTACCTCTGTCGCATCTAAAATAGAACTTTGTTAAATTGTTGTTTTAAGAATTTTCCTGTTCTGAAAAAAACACACCAAAAAAAACAAAAACTTTTTAACTTTATGCTTAAGGGGCACATCCGTGGCTACCAATGGAGCTGTGGCAGTTTTATCAGCCAGCGTTACTTTCGCACTAGTTGTGCACAAACATGTGCTTCCTGTTAGTTTCAAAATAATCAGCTATAATATAACCTATATATAGTGTTTTCTCATAGACAGGGAAGATTTTCCTTTAAAGTCCATTTGATGGGGTTCTTTCCGGACAACATGCATATTCTTCCAATTTTGGGATTAAATGGTTATTTTCTTTTACCCTATTTAACAAATATAATAAAAGTGACTAAAAAAACAGCTGTAATATAATATGCTTTTGAGGGTCTATACATGATAGGAATTCAGTTAATTACAACTAAATTAAGGCAGGATGTCTGAACACAAACACATTAAATCAGTCCCTATTTGAAACTACCCTGATACGCTCATGCAACTATAGCATTTTTAATACAGTGCTCACTGCTTAGAATATAAATAGAAAACTAATGCAATGATTTCTTACCTGTTCAAAACTGATTTTCTTTTTAGTTGGAAAAAGTTCTGCCTAAATATGAGACCACTCACAAATAACCCTGCAACCATTGTAGAGGACAAAGATCTCCTGCTTGTACTGATACTGTACAATACGTGACCCAAGCAGTTCCTTCTTTCCCGCTCAGCAGGAAATGTTTCAGAGTGTTGCCATGGTAACCTGCGGCAACATTCTGATTTAAAACTGTCAGAAGTAGAACATAGCCATACAGGCAGATGAAGGAGGGGTGGACGGGTGTGGGGGCCGCAATAAATAAAAAAAAAATCCAAAAAAACGCGGACTCTCGCGGTATATCGCACAGCCCTACTACCATATATTAAATTGAGGATGCCAATAATTTTGTCCAGTCCATTTTTGTAGTTTTTTTTGCGTGGAATGTGTCAGATTTGGCTTTCTTTCATGTAATTAGCAAGAGTCCATGAGCTAGTGACGTATGGGATATACATTCCTACCAGGAGGGGCAAAGTTTCCCAAACCTCAAAATGCCTATAAATACACCCCTCACCACACCCACAAATCAGTTTTTACAAACTTTGCCTCCCGTGGAGGTGGTGAAGTAAGTTTGTGCTAGATTCTACGTTGATATGCGCTCTGCAACAGGTTGGAGCTCGGTTTTCCTCTCAGCGTGCAGTGAATGTCAGAGGGATGTGAAGAGAGTATTGCCTATTTGAATTCAATGATCTCCTTCTACGGGGTCTATTTCATAGGTTCTCTGTTATCGGTTGTAGAGATTAATCTCTTACCTCCCTTTTCAGATCGACGATATACTCTTATATATACCATTACCTCTGCTGATTCTCGTTTCAGTACTGGTTTGGCTTTCTACTACATGTAGATGAGTGTCCTGGGGTAAGTAAGTCTTATTTTTGTGACACTCTAAGTTATGGTTGGGCACTTTTATATAAAGTTCTAAATATTTGTGTTTAAACATTTATTTGCCTTGATTCAGGATGTTCAATATTCCTTATTTCAGACAGTCAGTTTCATTATTTGGGATAATGCATTTGAATAATCATTTTTTTCTTACCTTAAAATTTGACTTTTTTCACTGTGGGCTGTTAGGCTTGCGGGGGCTGAAAATGCTTCATTTTATTGCGTCATACTTGGCGCAGACTTTTTTGGCGCAAAAAAATTTCTTTGTTATTTCCGGTGTCATACTTGTCACCGGAAGTTGTGTCATTTTTGACGTTTTTGCGCCAAAAATGTTGGCGTTACCGGATGTGGCGTCATTTTTGGCGCTAAAAGCATTTAGGCGCCAAATAATGTGGGCGTCTTTTTTGGCGCTAAAAAATATGGGCGTCATTATTGTCTCCACATTATTTAAGTCTCATTGTTTATTTGCTTCTGGTTGCTAGAAGCTTGTTCACTGGCATTTTTTTCCCATTCCTGAATCTGTCATTTAAGGAATTTGATCAATTTTGCTTTATATGTTGTTTTTTCTATTACATATTGCAAGATGTCTCAGATTGTCCCTGAATCAGAAGATACTTCTGGAAAATCGCTGCCTGATGCTGAACCTACCAAAGTTAAGTGTATTTGCTGTAAACTTATGGTATCTGTTCCTCCAGCTGTTGTTTGTAATGAATGTCATGACAAACTTGTTAATGCAGATAATATTTCCTTTAGTAATGTTACATTACCTGTTGCTGTTCCATCAACATCTAATACTCAGAGTGTTCCTGTTAGAATAAGAGATTTTGTTTCTAAATCCATTAAGAAGGCTATGTCTGTTATTCCTCCTTCTAGTAATCGTAAAAGGTCTTTTAAAACTTTTTCAGATGAATTTTTAAATGAACATCATCATTCTGATTCTGATAATGTTTCCTCTGGTTCAGAGGATTCTGTTTCAGAGGTTGATGCTGATAAATCTTCATATTTATTCAAAATGGAATTTATTCATTCTTTACTTAAAGAAGTTTTAATTGCATTAGAAATAGAGGATTCTGGTCCTCTTGATACTAAATCTAAACATTTAAATAAGGTTTTTAAATCTCCTGTAGTTATTCCAGAAGTCTTTCCTGTCCCTGATGCTATTTCTGAAGTAATTTCCAGGGAATGGAATAATTTGGGTAATTCATTTACTCCTTCTAAACGTTTTAAGCAATTATATCCTGCGCCATCTGACAGATTAGAGTTTTGGGACAAAATCCCTAAGGTTGATGGGGCTATCTCTACTCTTGCTAAACGTACTACTATTCCTACGGCAGATAGTACTTCCTTTAAGGATGCTTTAGATAGGAAAATTGAATCCTTTCTAAGAAAAGCTTACTTATGTTCAGGTCATCTTCTTAGACCTGCTATATCTTTAGCGGATGTTGCTGCAGCTTCAACTTTTTGGCTAGAAGCTTTAGCGCAACAAGTAACAGATCATAATTCTCATAGCATTGTTAATATTCTTCAACATGCTAATAATTTTATTTGTGATGCCATCTTTGATATCATTAGGGTTGATGTCAGGTATATGTCTCTAGCTATTTTAGCTAGAAGAGCTTTATGGCTTAAAACTTGGAATGCTGATATGTCTTCTAAGTCAATTTTGCTTTCCCTTTCTTTCCAGGGTAATACATTATTTGGTTCACAGTTGGATTCTATTATTTCAACTTGGAATGCTGATATGTCTTCTAAGTCAATTTTGCTTTCCCTTTCTTTCCAGGGTAATACATTATTTGGTTCACAGTTGGATTCTATTATTTCAACTGTTACTGGGGGGAAAGGAATTTTTTTACCACAGGATAAAAAATCTAAAGGTAAATTTAGGTCTAATAATCGTTTTCGTTCCTTTCGTCACAATAAGGAACAAAAGCCTGATACTTCCCCTACAGGAGCGGTATCAGTTTTGAAACCATCTCCAGTCTGGAATAAATCCAAGCCTTTTAGAAAGCCAAAGCCAGCTCCCAAGTCAACATGAAGGTGCGGCCCTCATTCCAGCCCAGCTGGTAGGGGGCAGATTACGTTTTTTCAAAGAAATTTGGATCAATTCGATTCACAATCTTTGGATTCAGAACATTGTTTCAGAAGGGTACAGAATAGGCTTCAAGATAAGGCCTCCTGCAAGAAGATTTTTTCTTTCCCGTGTCCCAGTAAATCCAGTGAAGGCTCAAGCATTTCTGAAATGTGTTTCAGATCTAGAGTTGGCTGGAGTAATTATGCCAGTTCCAGTTCTGGAACAGGGGCTGGGGTTTTACTCAAATCTCTTTATTGTACCAAAGAAGGAGAATTCCTTCAGACCAGTTCTGGATTTAAAAATATTGAATCATTATGTAAGGATACCAACATTCAAAATGGTAACTATAAGGACTATTCTGCCTTTTGTTCAGCAAGGGCATTATATGTCCACAATAGATTTACAGGATGCATATCTGCATATTCCGATTCATCCAGATCACTATCAGTTTCTGAGATTCTCTTTCCTAGACAAGCATTACCAGTTTGTGGCTCTGCCGTTTGGCCTAGCAACAGCTCCAAGGATTTTTACAAAGGTTCTCGGTGCCCTTCTGTCTGTAATCAGAGAACAGGGTATTGTGGTATTTCCTTATTTGGATGATATCTTGGTAATATCTTCATATTTAGCAGAATCTCATACGAATCGACTTGTATCGTTTCTTCAAGAACATGGTTGGAGGATCAATTTACCAAAGAGTTCATTGATTCCTCAGACAAGGGTAACCTTTTTAGGTTTCCAGATAGATTCAGTGTCCATGACTCTGTCTCTGACAGACAAGAGACGTCTAAAATTGGTTTCAGCTTGTCGAAACCTTCAGTCTCAATCATTCCCTTCGGTAGCCTTATGCATGGAAATTCTAGGTCTTATGACTGCTGCATCGGACGCGATCCCCTTTGCTCGTTTTCACATGCGACCTCTTCAGCTTTGTATGCTGAACCAGTGGTGCAGGGATTATACAAAGATATCTCAATTAATATCTTTAAAACCGATTGTACGACACTTTCTGACGTGGTGGACAGACCACCATCGTTTAGTTCAGGGGGCTTCTTTTGTTCTTCCAAGCTGGACTGTGATTTCAACAGATGCAAGTCTGACAGGTTGGGGAGCTGTTTGGGGGTCTCTGACAGCACAAGGGGTTTGGGAATCTCAGGAGGTGAGATTACCGATCAATATTTTGGAACTCCGTGCAATTTTCAGAGCTCTTCAGTCATGGCCTCTTCTAAAGAGAGAGTCGTTCATTTGTTTTCAGACGGACAATGTCACGACTGTAGCATATGTCAATCATCAAGGAGGGACTCACAGTCCTCTGGCTATGAAAGAAGTATCTCGAATATTGGTATGGGCGGAATCCAGCTCCTGTCTAATTTCTGCGGTCCATATCCCAGGTATAGACAATTGGGAAGCGGATTATCTCAGTCGCCAAACGTTACATCCGGGCGAATGGTCTCTTCACCCAGAGGTATTTCTTTAGATTGTTCAAATGTGGGGACTTCCAGAAATAGATCTGATGGCTTCTCATCTAAACAAGAAACTTCCCAGGTATCTGTCCAGATCCAGGGATCCTCAGGCGGAGGCAGTGGATGCATTGTCACTTCCTTGGAAGTATCATCCTGCCTATATCTTTCCGCCTCTAGTTCTTCTTCCAAGAGTAATTTCCAAGATTCTAAAGGAGTGCTCGTTTGTTCTGCTGGTGGCTCCAGCATGGCCTCACAGGTTTTGGTATGCGGATCTTGTCCGGATGGCCACTTGCCAACCGTGGACTCTTCCATTAAGACCAGACCTTCTATCGCAAGGTCCTTTTTTCCATTAGGATCTCAAATCCTTAAATTTGAAGGTATGGAGATTGAACGCTTGATTCTCAGTCATAGAGGTTTCTCTGACTCTGTGATTAATACTATGTTACAGGCTCGTAAATCTGTATCTAGGAAGATATATTATCGAGTCTGGAAGATTTACATTTCTTGGTGTCTTTCTCATCATTTTTCTTGGCATTCTTTTAGAATTCCTAGAATTTTACAGTTTCTTCAGGATGGTTTGGATAAAGGTTTGTCTGCAAGTTCCTTGAAAGGACAAATCTCTGCTCTTTCTGTTCTTTTTCACAGAAAGATTGCTAGTCTTCCTGATATTCATTGTTTTGTACAAGCTTTGGTTCGTATAAAACCTGTTATTAAGTCAATTTCTCCTCCTTGGAGTTTGAATTTGGTTCTGGGGGCTCTTCAAGCTCCTCCGTTTGAACCTATGCATTCGCTGGACATTAAATTATTTTCTTGGAAAGTTTTGTTTCTTTTGGCCATCTCTTCTGCTAGAAGAGTTTCTGAATTATCTGCTCTTTCTTGTGAGTCTCCTTTTCTGATTTTTCATCAGGATAAGGCGGTGTTGCGAACTTCTTTGAAATTTTTACCTAAGGTTGTGAATTCTAACAACATTAGTAGAGAAATTGTGGTTCCTTCATTGTGTCCTAATCCTAAGAATTCTAAGTAAAGATCGTTGCATTCTTTGGATGTAGTTAGAGCTTTGAAATATTATGTTGAAGCTACTAAAAATTTCCGAAAGACTTCTAGTCTATTTGTTATCTTTTCCGGTTCTAGGAAAGGTCAGAAGGCCTCTGCCATTTCTTTGGCGTCTTGGTTAAAGTCTTTGATTCATCATGCTTATGTCGAGTCGGGTAAAACTCCGCCTCAAAGGATTACAGCTCATTCTACTAGGTCAGTTTCTACTTCCTGGGTGTTTAGGAATGAAGCTTCGGTTGATCAGATTTGCAAAGCAGCAACTTGGTCTTCTTTGCATACTTTCACTAAATTCTACCATTTTGATGTGTTTTCTTCTTCTGAATCAGTTTTTGGTAGAAAAGTACTTCAGGCAGCTGTTTCAGTTTGATTCTTCTGCTTATAATTTCAGTTTTTTTCATTATAAGATTTAAACTTTATTTTGGGTGTGGATTATTTTCAGCGGAATTGGCTGTCTTTATTTTATCCCTCCCTCTCTAGTGACTCTTGCGTGGAAGATCCACATCTTGGGTATTCATTATCCCATACGTCACTAGCTCATGGATTCTTGCTAATTACATGAAAGAAAACATAATTTATGTAAGAACTTACCTGATAAATTCATTTCTTTCATATTAGCAAGAGTCCATGAGGCCCACCCTTTTTTGTGGTGGTTATGTTTTTTTTGTATAAAGCACAATTATTACAATTCCTTATTTTTTATGCTTTCGCACTTTTGTCTTATCACCCCACTTCTTGGCTATGCGTTAAACTGATTTGTGGGTGTGGTGAGGGGTGTATTTATAGGCATTTTGAGGTTTGGGAAACTTTGCCCCTCCTGGTAGGAATGTATATCCCATATGTCACTAGCTCATGGACTCTTGCTAATATGAAAGAAATGAATTTATCAGGTAAGTTCTTACATAAATTATGTTTTTTCTCTCCACTTTTTTGTGTCATACTAATACAAGCAAAAGAAATAAACATGAGGATGCCTAAACATTTGTAATTGCAACAATTTTCTGGGTGAAGTGGTGCATTATCTGACAGAAATGCAGTTTGCCTATATTTTTGGCTATGACTGTATATATATATATATATATATATATATATATATATATATATGTTTATATGTGCTTACATATGTATTCATATGTGTATATACTGTATGTATTTACAAATTTACAGACATATATGTACACATAAGACATATTTACTGGAGCCCTTTGCAGTCAAGTAGCTGGAAAAATCATATTAATGTAATATTCATATTTAATAATAATAAATAATAAAACATTTAACTATGTATTTACTCTAAATATTTAGCATTCCAATGTTTTTCCCATAGGGGAATATGTTCTAAGTATTTTCAAATAGATATTCCTATATACATATATAAATCCTATATATATATACCTATATATAATCATATATATAAAGGTATAGATATATATTTTATCCAAAAAACATTTTATTTATTTATTTTTATATATATATATATATATATATATATATCTTTAAAGGGGCATTCCGGTAAAAAATTAAATGCGTACAATAAAAGATAAGTATTGGACAGGTTTGGCCAAGAAAAAACTTTCCAGTCAAAATTTAAATGCACATAGATGAATTACATATTTGAGTAGAAACACATTTGCAATATACACGTATTAGCAAAAATGCTTCTAACAAAAGTTATCATTGTTTTAGTGTTAACATTTTTCTCTGCACGTGCATGTGAAGCATAGCAAGATTTTCTCAGTGCACCAGCATTTTAAATACTGCAGATGCTCAGTGGGGCTTGTACTAGGTCAGCAATTAACAAATTGAGTAATTACCAGATGAAAAAAGCACCTTAGGCTCTCTGAACAAGTGCTGTGTTTAAAATGCTGGTGCAGGGTGCATACTTAAATACTGATTTGAAACAGCTATAGCTTTTATTAGTAGCATTTTTGCTAATGCATGTATATTACAAAAATGCTTCTATTCAAAACTGAAATGCATCCATGTGGATTCCAATTTTGTCTGGAATGTCTATTAAAGAATAAATAGATTTTGTTGTTTTGCTATGTAGAGAACATTGGAATTGAAAATATTAATTTTTCATGTTGGGTTATCCCACTTGAGAAAACACAGTCGGGTTTGTGCGGCTTTTTGGGTGTTTCCACTTTTCGCGCTCCATTGAAGACTATTGGGGAATACGTTAATGTGGTCGTAATATTCTAAGTTCGGATTTTTGTGCACGGCGAGTTAGCGCACAAGCAAATAAGTTTTACTTTTAACTTGTAAAACATGCATAACCCGACGCGCGCAAAAAGCCTACTTTCAGCAGAGTTAACTCACGCACAGGAGTGATAAATCATGCTCCACTAATAATCTAGACCTAAGGGGGGCAATTTATCAAGCTGAGGCAGACAAGGGCCCTGGCGGAATTTAGTATTGCACACGAGCGCTATTTTGCTCTCGTGTGCAATCACGCTTGGGCATGAGCTGTCAATCTCCCTGGTCGGACTAGACCACGGAGATTGAATTTCGCCACTTTAGAGGTGACGAAAGATTAAAGAAACAGCAGTCTGATGATTAAATATGGCGTGCAGGTTCTCTTGTGAGAACCTGCAGCCGTAGTGGGTTGAAAGGCTTGCAAAGCCTTTGATAAATCGACCCCTAAATGTTTATATAGCCAGTGCTTTAGGTATGAAGGTTGTTGCTCACCAACCCACGATCATTTCAACAGCCACCTCTGCTACAGTCAGACAAAGTCACTCATCTCTGCCTTGAGGTGAATCAAATCCACAAACTTTCATGTGATATATGTCCTCTTATACATGTAGGACTTTTCTATTATTGAGTTGAAGTTAAACAAGAATGCTTATAAGTGTCTTATTTTTGTCTGTTTCTTTTTTTTTTTTTTTTTTTTGAGACACGGCACTTATTATGGTGCTAGTTTTGTAAATTTCTAATACTTTGCTTGAATTAAACATAGTTACTCATTTAATTTAAGAAGAGGGAAAAATATATGCAAAGCATGAGCTAATACTTTCAGCACCAAGGAGAGCACTGTTTTCAAGCCATAATAATTAAAGTGAAACTACAGCCTTTCTCTAGTAATAAGTAGCTATAGGTTTAAAATGTAGATGACAGGATTGATGCGGTGTTCAAATTGTTCTTTTGCTCTGCATTTATTTTAAAGTGGTGTAACAGTGTTTAAATTAACATCCAAGCAATATTGTTCATGTCACTATCTATAAACTCTTAAAATTGTTTTAAGTGTAAGAAAAATGAAGCAAAAATTTGCTTTAATTACTCAGCAGCTTAGACGACACATCTGTGTTTTCATATGAGATCTGCATTTCAATAAGAAGCATAAAGTAAATAAAACAGTAAATTAAATTTTAAAATACAAAGCTAACAAGCATTCATTCTTTCATTCAAACAATACAGAAAAGGTGTACATGATCCTCCATTAAGGAAATATTTGTAAACTTTAAAGATAACTTATATTTGTAAGCTTTAAAGTAATTTGACTATGGGGTGTAAAACAAGCAGCATAAGACATTAAAAAATATATGTACTGCTATGAGAAAACACTATTACTCCTACATATATACGTATACAGTTTTTTGCTCAGTCAATTAGAGCAGAATAATAAGATGTACGGCATAGTTAATTATTTAATACAGTAGGAGTGAAAAGGTGCTTTGATAAGTTTCAGGCATTGGCTAATAAGAAATTACAGGTACATGGCCATAGAGAAAAAGCCAATGAGGAAGTAACTATTTTACAATGTAAATCATTTATGACCAAAATGTAGATCAGTATTTACTAGGGCCTAGATTTGGAGTTTGGCGGTAGCCGTGAAAACCAGCATTAGAGGCTCCTAACGCTGGTTTTAGGCTACCGCCGGTATTTGGAGTCATTCAAAAAAGGGTCTAACGCTCACTTTTCAGCCGCGACTTTTCCATACCGCAGATCCCCTTACGTCAATTGCGTATCCTATCTTTTCAATGGGATCTTTCTAACTCCGGTATTTAGAGTCGTGTCTGAAGTGAGCATTAGAAATCTAACGACAAAACTCCAGCCGCAGAAAAAAGTCAGTAGTTAAGAGCTTTCTGGGCTAACGCCGGTTCATAAAGCTCTTAACTACTGTACTCTAAAGTACACTAACACCCATAAACTACCTATGTACCCCTAAACCGAGGTCCCCCCACATCGCCGCCACTCGATTAAATTTTTTTAACCCCTAATCTGCCGACCGCCAACTACGTTATACTTATGTACCCCTAATCTGCTGCCCCTAATACCGCCGACCCCTATATTATATTTATTAACCCCTAACCTGCCCCCCACAACGTCGCCGCCAGCTACCTACAATAATTAACCCCTAATCTGCCGACCGCCACCTACGTTATACTTATGTACCCCTAATCTGCTGCCCCTAACACCGCCGACCCCTATATTATATTTATTAACCCCTAATCTGCCCCCCTCAACGTCGCCTCCAGCTGCCTACACTTATTAACCCCTAATCTGCCGAGCGGACCGCACCGCTACTATAATAAAGTTATTAACCCCTAATCCGCCTCACTCCCGCCTCAATAACCCTATAATAAATAGTATTAACCCCTAATCTGCCCTCCCTAACATCGCCGACACCTAACTTCAATTATTAACCCCTAATCTGCCGACTGGAGCTCACCGCTATTCTAATAAATGTATTAACCCCTAAAGCTAAGTCTAACCCTAACACTAACACCCCCCTAAGTTAAATATAATTTAAATCTAACGAAATTAATTAACTCTTCTTAAATAAATTATTCCTATTTAAAGCTAAATACTTACCTGTAAAATAAATCCTAATATAGCTACAATATAAATTATATTTATATTATAGCTATTTTAGGATTTATATTTATTTTACAGGTAACTTTGTATTTATTTCAACCAGGTACAATAGCTAAAATAGTTAAAATAATTACAAAATTACCTGTAAAATAAATCCTAACCTAAGTTACAATTAAACCTAACACTACACTATCAATAAATTAATTAAATAAAATACCTACAATTATCTACAATTAAACCTAACACTACACTATCAATACATTAATTAAATACAATATCTACAAATAAATACAATGAAATAAACTAACTAAAGTACAAAAATAAAAAAGAACTAAGTAACAAAAAATAAAAAAATATTTACAAACATCAGAAAAATATTACAACAATTTTAAACTAATTACACCTACTCTAAGCCCCCTAATAAAATAACAAAGACCCCCAAAATAAAAAAATGCCCTACCCTATTCTAAATTACTAAAGTTCAAAGCTCTTTTACCTTACCAGCCCTGAACAGGGCCCTTTGCGGGGCATGCCCCAAAGAATTCAGCTCTTTTGCCTGTAAAAAAACACATACAATACCCCCCCCAACATTACAACCCACCACCCACATACCCCTAATCTAACCCAAACCCCCCTTAAATAAACCTAACACTAAGCCCCTGAAGATCTTCCTACCTTATCTTCACCATACCAGGTTCACTGATCGATCCAGAAGAGCTCCTCCGATGTCCTGATCCAAGGCCAAGCGGGGGGCTGAAGAGGTCCATGATCCGGCTGAAGTCATCATCCAAGCGGGAGCTGAAGAGGTCCATGATCCGGCTGAAGTCTTCATCCAAGCGGGAGCTGAAGAGGTCCATGATCCGGCTGCAGTCTACTATCAACGGCATCTTCAATCTTCTTTCTTCGGGAGCCATCATCTTCCATCCGACGCGGAACATCCTCTTCTCCCGACGCCTACTCGCCGAATGACGGTTCCTTTAAATGACGTCATCCAAGATGGTGTCCCTCGAATTCCGATTGGCTGATAGGATTCTATCAGCCAATTGGAATTAAGGTAGGAATATTCTGATTGGCTGATGGAATCAGCCAATCAGAATCAAGTTCAATCCGATTGGCTGATCCAATCAGCCAATCGGATTGAACTTGATTCTGATTGGCTGATTCCATCAGCCAATCAGAATATTCCTACCTTAATTCCGATTGGCTGATAGAATCCTATCAGCCAATCGGAATTCGAGGGATGCCATCTTGGATGACGTCATTTAAAGGAACCGTCATTCGGCGAGTAGGCGTCGGGAGAAGAGGATGTTCCGCATCGGGTGGAAGATGATGGCTCCCGAAGAAAGAAGATTGAAGATGCCGTTGATAGAAGACTTCAGCCGGATCATGGACCTCTTCAGCTCCCGCTTGGATGAAGACTTCAGCCGGATCATGGACCTCTTCAGCTCCCGCTTGGATGATGACTTCAGCCGGATCATGGACCTCTTCAGCCCCCCGCTTGGGCTTGGATCAGGACATCGGAGGAGCTCTTCTGGATCGATCGGTGAACCTGGTATGGTGAAGATAAGGTAGGAAGATCTTCAGGGGCTTAGTGTTAGGTTTATTTAAGGGGGGTTTGGGTTAGATTAGGGGTATGTGGGTGGTGGGTTGTAATGTTGGGGGGGGGTATTGTATGTGTTTTTTTACAGGCAAAAGAGCTGAATTCTTTGGGGCATGCCCCGCAAAGGGCCCTGTTCAGGGCTGGTAAGGTAAAAGAGCTTTGAACTTTAGTAATTTAGAATAGGGTAGGGCATTTTTTTATTTTGGGGGTCTTTGTTATTTTATTAGGGGGCTTAGAGTAGGTGTAATTAGTTTAAAATTGTTGTAATATTTTTCTGATGTTTGTAAATATTTTTTTATTTTTTGTAACTTAGTTCTTTTTTATTTTTTGTACTTTAGTTAGTTTATTTCATTGTATTTATTTGTTGATATTGTATTTAATTAATGTATTGATAGTGTAGTGTTAGGTTTAATTGTAGGTATTTTATTTAATTAATTTATTGATAGTGTAGTGTTAGGTTTAATTGTAACTTAGGTTAGGATTTATTTTACAGGTAATTTTGTAATTATTTTAACTATTTTAGCTATTGTACCTGGTTAAAATAAATACAAAGTTACCTGTAAAATAAATATAAATCCTAAAATAGCTATAATATAAATATAATTTATATTGTAGCTATATTAGGATTTATTTTACAGGTAAGTATTTAGCTTTAAATAGGAATAATTTATTTAATAAGAGTTAATTAATTTCGTTAGATGTAAATTATATTTAATTTAGGGGGGTGTTAGTGTTAGGGTTAGACTTAGCTTTAGGGGTTAATACATTTATTAGAATAGCGGTGAGCTCCAGTTGGCTAATTAGGGGTTAATGTTTGAAGTTAGGTGTCGGCGATGTTATGGAGGGCAGATTAGGGGTTAATACTATTTATTATAGGGTTAGTGAGGCGGATTAGGGGTTAATAACTTTATAATAATAGCGGTGCGGTCCGCTCGGCAGATTAGGGGTTAATAAGTGTAGGCAGGTGGAGGCGACGTTGTGGGGGGCAGATTAGGGGTTAATAAATATAATATAGGGGTCGGCGGTGTTAGGGGCAGCAGATTAGGGGTACATAGGGATAATGTAAGTAGCGGCGGTTTACGGAGCGGCAGATTAGGGGTTAAAAATAATATACAGGGGTCAGCGATAGCGGGGGCGGCAGAATAGGGGTTAATAAGTGTAAGGTTAGGGGTGTTTAGACTCGGGGTACATGTTAGAGTGTTAGGTGCAGACGTAGGAAGTGTTTCCCCATAGCAAACAATGGGGCTGCGTTAGGAGCTGAACGCGGCTTTTTTGCAGGTGTTAGGTTTTTTTTCAGCTCAAACAGCCCCATTGTTTCCTATGGGGGAATCGTGCACGAGCACGTTTTTGAAGCTGGCCGCTTCCGTAAGCAACTCTGGTATCGAGAGTTGCAGTGGCGTTAAATATGTTTTTTGGAGCCTAACGCAGCCATTCTGTGGACTCTCAATACCAGAGTTATTTTAAAGGTGCGGCCAGAAAAAAGCCAGCGTTAGCTACGCGGGTCGTTACCGACAAAACTCTAAATCTAGCCGTAGGTTTCCTAGTAAATGGGTTTCCTCTTAATCGGCGAGATTACGAGTTTGGCGTTAACAGGGGTGCGGGGCTAACAAGGCTTTTTTTTTCTAACGCTAACTTAAGCCAATGCTGGTATTACAGGTTTTTTTAAACCTGGCGTTAGCCGCAAAAAGGTGAGCGTAGAGCAGAATTTAGCGCCACATCTCTCCTCAATACCAGCGTTGCTTATGGTAGCGGTAAGATGGCTAAACGTGCTCGTGCACAATTTCCCCATAGGAAACAATGGGGCTGAGCTGGCTTGAAAAAAACCTAACACCTGCAAAAAAGCAGCGTCCAGCTTCTAACGCAGCCCCATTGTTTCCTATGGGAAAATAAAAAATATGTCTGCACCTAACACCCTAACATGAACCCCGAGTCTAAACACCCCTAATCTTACACTTATTAACCCCTAATCTGCCGCCCCCACTATCGCTGACCCCTACATTATATTATTAACCTCTAATCTGCCACTCTGGACACCGCCGCCACCTACATTATCCCTATGAACCCCTAATATACTGCCCCCAACATCGCTGCCACCTATATTATAGTTATAAACCCCTAATCTGCCCCCCCCCAACGTCGCTGCCACCTAACTACAATTATTAACCCCTAATCTGCTGACCGGATATAGCCGCCACTTTAATAAATGTATTAACCCCTAAACCGGCGCACTCCCACCTCGCAAACACTAGTTACATTTTATTAACCCCTAATCTGCCGTCCCTAACATCGCCGACATCTACTTACATTTATTAACCCCTAATCTGCCGCCCCCAACGTCGCCGCTACTATATTAAATTTATTAACCCCTAAATCTAAGTCTAACCCTAAGTCTAACCCCCCTAACTTAAATATAATTTAAATTAAACAAAATTAATTTAACATAATTAAATAAATTAATCCTATTTAAAACTAAATACTTACCTATAAAATAAACCATAAGCTAGCTACAATATAACTAATAGTTACATTGTAGCTAGCTTAGGATTTATATTTATTTTATAGGCAACTTTGAATTTATTTTAACTAGGTACAATAGTTATTAAATAGTTATTAACTATTTAATAACTACCTAGCTAAAATAAGTACAAAATTACCTGTAAAATAAATCCTAACCTAAGTTACAATTACACCTAACACTATACTATCATTAAATAAATTACCTAAACTACCTACAATTAATTACAATTAAATTCAATAAACTAAAGTACAAAAAACCCCCACTAAATTACAGAAAATAAAAAAAGAATTACAATATTTTTAAACTAATTATACCTAATCTAATCCCCCTAATAAAATAAAAAAGCCCCCCAAAATAATAAACATTTCCTAACCCTATACTAAATTACAAATAGCCCTTAAAAGAGCCTTTTGCGGGGCATTGCCCCAAAGTAATCAGCTCTTTTACCTGTAAAAAAAAATACATTACCCCCCCAACATTAAAACCCACCACCCACACACCCCTACTCTAAAACCCACCCAATCCCCCTTTAAAAAAACCTAACTCTAACCCCCTGAAGATCTCCCTACCTTGAGCCGTCTTCACCCAGCCGGGCACAAGTGGTCCTCTATACGGCAGAAGTCTTCATCCGATCGGGGCAGAAGAGGTTCTCCAGACGGCAGAAGGCTTCATCCAGGCTGCATCTTCTATCTTCATCCTTTCCGGAGCGGAGCCATCTTCTATCCAGCCGACACGGAGCCATCCTCTTCAAACGACGTCCTAACGAAGAATGAAGGTTCCTTTAATGGATGTCATCCAAGATGGCGTCCCTTGAATTCCGATTGGCTGATAGGATTCTATCAGCTAATCGGAATTAAGGTAGGAAAAATCCTATTGGCTGATTGGATCAGCCAGTAGGATTGAGCTTGCATTCTATTGGCTGTTCCAATCAGCCAATAGAATGCAACCTCAATCCTATTGGCTGATTGCATCAGCCAATAGGATTTTTCCTACCTTAATTCCAATTGGCTGATAGAATCCTAATTCAAGAGACGCCATCTTGGATGACGTCATTTAAAGAAACCTTCATTCTTCGTTAGGACGTAGTTTGAAGAGTATGGCTCCGCGTCGGATGGATAGAAGATGGCTCCGCTCCGGAAGGATGAAGATAGAAGATGCAGCCTGGATGAAGCCTTCTGCTGTCTGGAGGACCTCTTCTGCCCCGATCGGATGAAGACTTCTGACGTATGGAGGACCAATTGTGCCCGGCTGGGTGAAGATGGCTCAAGGTAGGGAGATCTTCAGGGGGTTAGAGTTACGTTTTTTTAAGGGGGGATTGGGTGGGTTTTAGAGTAGGGGTGTGTGGGTGGTGGGTTTTAATGTTGGGGGGGCTATTGTATTTTTTTTTACAGGTAAAAGAGCTGATTACTTTGGGGCAATGCCCCGCAAAAGGCCCTTTTAAGGGCTATTTGTAATTTAGTATAGGGTAGGGAAATTTTATTATTTTGGGGGGCTTTTTATTTTATTAGGGGGATTAGATTCGGTGTAATTAGTTTAAAATTCTTGTAATTCTTTTTTTATTTTCTGTAATTTAGTGTTTAGTGGGTTTTTTTGTACTTTAATTTATTGAATTTAATTGTAATTTATTGTAGGTAGTTTAGGTAATTCATTTAATGATAGTGTAGTGTTAGGTGTAATTGTAACTTAGGTTAGGATTTATTTTACAGGTAATTTTGTACTTATTTTAGCTAGATTTAATAACTATTGTACCTAGTTAAAATAAATACAAAGTTGCCTGTAAAATAAATATAAATCCTGAGCTAGCTACAATGTAACTATTAGTTATATTGTAGCTAGCTTATGGTTTATTTTATAGGTAAGTATTTAGTTTTAAAAAGGATTAATTTATTTAATTATGTTAAATTAATTTTGTTTAATTTAAATTATATTTAAGTTGGGGGGTTAGACTTAGGGTTAGACTTAGGTTTAGGGGTTAATAAATTTAAATGTAGTAGCAGCGACGTTGGGGGCGGCAGATTACGGGTTAATAAATGTAAGTAGATGTCGGCGATGTTAGGGATGGCAGATTATGGGTTAATAAAAATGAGTCGCGGAAGAAACGTGAGCGGTGAGCCTCTACCTGACAGACTCGTAATACCAGCGTTAGATAAAAAGCAGCGTTGGGACATCTCAACGCTGCTTTTTAAGGCTAACGCAAAACTCGTAATCTCGGTGAATGTGTTTCCAATGACTTGTTAAACTAGCAGCATAAATGTATGAGAAATTGCACCTTGATGGATTTTTGTATATAACATAGCTACATTTTTTCTTACACCACAATGCATAACAATGGCTGAGCTTGCAGGAAAGTCAGATCTCCTTATGTTATCGCTTTCTATACCCACATATGTTTCCTTTTCTTATCTCTGCCTGTATACCAAAGTCCAATACTGTAATCTCCGTGGGATATTTCTTTATCAGACCAATCCTGGCCAGTAGTCTTCTTATCCCATCATCAAGTCAAAAGATAAAGAAAAATCCCAGAACTAAGTTTAACATATTAAAGGAATGAGGTAGACTAGGTACATCAGCAAGAAGGAAGCCCAGAATTTCAGAGTAACAAGGGGCAAGGCAAAAGGGTGGGACGCAGAGCTAAGAAGGGTACAGCAGCAGGCAGACAGTCCAATCTTTCTGAGTACCAAAGGGTTAAGTAAAGAGTAGGTCACAGAGCTAAGCAGGGTTCAGCTACAGATAGACAGCCCAATCTTTCTAAGTACCAAAGGGTTAAGCAAAGAATAGGTCACAGAGCTAAGCAGGGTTCAGCAGCAGACAGACAGTCAAAACTTTCTAAGTACCAAAGGGTTACGCAAAGAGTAGGTCACAAGACATAGCAGGGTTCAGCAATAGGTAGTCAGTACAAATAAATATATAATTATATATAGCAAATAGAGCACCCAGGAGTACACAAAGGCAAACCTGTAATTGGGCAAGGAGAAGAGAGATGGTGGTTTAAATAAGCGCAGATTAGCGCCAGGAATGACACACAGAGATGCACTCACGGAGCACGGTGATGATGTCACCGCCGCACACCGCATGACAACACCACGTGGTCATGGCACCGGCTGGAGGAGTGGAGGCGGGAGTAAAAAAAAGACGGCAGGTACGTGACAAATACTTAGGGTTAGATTATCTAAAGCAAGACGTTGATCATGGTCTACCAGTGGACCGCAAGTGAATTTTGAGGTGACCGTCTGGATTTCCAAAGTCTGCATAGTAAGAGAAAGATTTCACCACCATAGATATGTGAGAAATCTATCTCTTACTTATGTAGACTGCTGTATAGCCTCTGTGCATATTTCTAACAAGTGCGGCTGCCACATGTCACTCTAAAACCCTACAGCCAATCACCGGCCGACACTTAGATTCTAAACTGATACGTTAGTGCTGCGATAGAGGTCAATGATGGCATGATCTAAACCAGGGGTCACCAACCTTTTGGACCTCAGGGACCACTAAACTCACAATTTTGAATCTAGTGGAACAATAACATGTTTGTTTTTTTTAAAAGATACAAACCTCTATAATGTATGTATGTATAAATGTATGTATATATATATATATATATATATATATATATATATATATACACATATATATACTGTATATATATATATATATATATATATATATACACACTAGGGCTGCACGATTAACCGCACATGCGGTTTTAAACCGCGATTAATCACCGCGGTTTAAAAACCGCAAGAGTACGTGATTGTCATAAAAAAAAAACATTCTTTATTCTTCATGAAAACGGAGGCGGAGAGGTAGGATGAGAGGCGGACCAGGGTGCGGCCGTGGGCGGACCCGAGAATGCCCGCGAAACGGACATTTTTGCCGAGAATTATGTGTCAGCAACTGGCTTTCATCCTGCAGTCATCTGGGAGTAGTGTGGCGGTGGTCAAGCGTTGGTCAAGCAGTGGTGTGACAGTGGGACAGCTCAAAGTTGTGAGCAATAAAGTGAGTATTAAAAAAAAAAACTTTTAAAGTGCACTTTTTTTTCTGTGATGCATGTGAAATTGTGAATGTAAACATTGAGATTTAGATAACATGTTTGTTCATTAAGGGTTGCACTTGCTACTACTATTGCTTGTAGGATGTATTGCTTTGTGAAATTTGTGAATTTATATTATTTATGTTACACATAAAATAATATTATAAATATAATAATAATATATTTTACTACTAAAGAACAGTCTCTAGCTCTACTCCATCATCAGAATATAGAGGATGATCATGATAATGATATAGATAATGAGATAGTTACTTTTTAATAGATACTGATTTAGATTCCCAGAAGATAGATCATCAATCTCCTAAACAGTACACAGTGGTGCAGTCAGTGCACATATTTTTGTTTTCAGGTTTCTCCATGCTTACACTCACTGCTTCATATGTTAATCATACCACTGTGTCCACACTGTTAGAATGACTGTCCAAAAAAACATGACAATATTGTTTTGTATTTTTATGCTCAAATAGTGTATTGGACATTGATAAACATGTACATTAAAATTCTATAGTGTTAAATAAATAGTTTAATGCTAAATGAAGGTGTTATAGTCATTTTTAATAAAATCGCGATTAAAATCGATTTATTTTTTTTGGTCATATCGCCCAGCCCTAATACACACACACAAATACTGCACATAACTAGTTTAACCAGAGCTAAGTTTACATTATGTATATATTTACACATTTTTAAGAATTCACACAAGGTGTACTACAGCTTGGGAGACATGGAACTCGCTGCTGTGTGAGCTCAAGGCCAATGGAGGATACCAGGGTCAGGTAACATAAGCGACTTTTGGCTACCCTAATTCTATTTTGGAACTAACCATTAACTGTATGGAACAGTGACATGGAATGGTGACATTGTACCTTATTATACACTAGAAAGGTTAAAAGTAACCACAATCTGCTACACAAGTGCACTTGTTTGTTTTGTGGAACGACAATTAACTTTGCCTCAAACTCATAGAGTCATAGAAGGTCTTCATATTTAGCAGACTTCTGAATACAGTGTTTACATTTTGCTTTATTTAATGTTTTTATTACACTTTATATTGGATTTATTATTACTTATTTTATATGGAGACGTCCCTTTTTACATTCATACTGTGATCTATGGTATATGCACATTTATTTTTAGATCTGTTTTTAGAAACTATTAATTAAAATCAGAAGATTTTTGAAACCTATGATTTTATAATTTTATTCAAAATTCATTATTTTATTCATGTGTTAGCTGTATAGTGCCCTCTTCAAACTACATTCTTGTTTTAACGTTTCGTTTATAATCTATTGAGGCGCTTATTCTGAAGATTGGCTATAACACCCTCAGCACCTACCCTAACTTTTCACTGCTAGGCTAAAGTTTGCATGTCCATGTTAACTAATACACATATAGAATAGTTTCACGATATGTATTACCATACTGGCTGTGTATTTTCTTCATTTAGGCTTTATATGTGTTAGATATGTGTATCATAACCAACCGTTTATATATTTTTTCAAGAATGTTTTTAATCTCATTGGCTTGCTATGTTAAAATATGTTGAAATATTTTTGAAAAATTGTAATGCCCTAGACTTTATTGTTAAGTCACCCATCCATAAAGGTGACCCTTCACCTAGATGGGATCTCTATTTAGTTTTTAAAATTTTCTTGATCTCTGTAATAAATATTACATCAACAACTATACATTTCTATATGCCAATGTTCTATATCACCACTATGTTATAAATTTCATGTTGTTCCAGGAAACTCAGGCTGTGTTTTTTTTTAATATATAGTTTTTAATATATATTCCTTTAAATATATATTTTTAATATATATATTTTTATATATATATATAGCACATTGTTTGGTATATATATATATATATATATATATATATATATATATATATATATATATACACATATGTAGTCTTTTTGTGTATAATTTATATTCCACTATGTGTATAATTTTTGTATATATATTTCCATATACATAACTTTGTGTACATAGACAGAAATAATAATTTCTGTGCATAGATCCATTTTTGTGTAAGGGTTTTTTCCCAGTTGTGTTTGCCATGTGCTGCTGGCAGCCATTTTACTCACCTCTCTTCCTGACTATGGTGCATTGTGGGGGATGCTGCTCACTTCCTGCACTTCCTTTTATGGCCAGACTGGTGTGCATCATCCATGTGACACAGGATGCAGTCTCAGAATTGTGATGTCATCACTTATTATTTAAAGGGCCTCTGATCAGTATGCTTTGCCTTTGCGTTGTCTCAGACCTGTTTGTGAGAGCTCCTGTGTATTACTTGGCTGCCTGACGTCCTTCCTGGTTCCTGAACCATGGCTTGTTCCTGACACTGCTGTTTTCCTTGTTCCTGATTCCGGCTCATCGGACTATTCGCTTTGGCTCCTGACTCGGCTCGTCTGACTACCAGCTCTGGTTTTGACTCCTGGCTTGTTATTTGACTTGTGGACTTTTTATTATTTTTTGTTATTAATAAAGGTGTGATTATTTTTGCACTTCTCGTCTCAGACTGATTCCTGGCACCCTGACATTACGCAAAGGCCATGAATCCTGATGGTGCTAATAATCCACCTTTACTTGCCATCATTTCCAGGATGGATGAACAGGATCACTGCTTGGATCAATTTGCACTAGCCCTGCAACCCCTGCTGACTCGTACTGCACATTTGGACCAAAGTGTTTCGCAAGTTATGGCTGCTCCTGTTTCTGCTGCTGCACCTATGCCTACCAGGAGCATGTCCGGTTCTGCACTCTACCTCAGCGATATGCAGGCGATCCTATTCAGTGCAGAGGGTTTTTGAACCAGGTGGGCATTTACTTTGAGATGTAACCTCAGGCGTTTCCCTCTGACAGAGCTAAGGTGGGATTTCACATCTCGTTACTCTCTGACACAGCTCTTGCCTGGGCTAATCCCTTGTGGGAGACTAATAAACCTGTGATTTCAAATTACCCTGAATTTGTGGCCTCCTTTCGAAGGGTATTTGATGTTCCGGCTTGCTCCTCCTCTGCTGCTAAACGACTCATGTCCATTCAGCAAGGTACAAGATCTGTTGCTCAGTATGCCATTGAGTTCCGTACGCTTGCCGCAGAGGTAGGTTGGAACAATTAAACCCTTGTTGCGGCCTTCTTTCATGGGCTCTCTGATGCGATTAAAGACAAAGTTGCTGCCAGAAATTTACCAGAGGATCACGAGGCATTGGTGTCTTTCTTGATCCTAACTGACATCAGACTCAGAGAGAGGCCCTCTTTCAAGGAGCGGTTGCGAAAGCCTCCTGTCTCCTACGTGTTCATTCCCACCCATGCCTCCCTCTCCTCCCATGCCTCCTGGTCCCGAGTCACCAGGTACTGCTGAGCCGATGCAGCTGGGATTCACGCGTCTCTCTGCAGCGGAGAGGGCCTTTAGGAGGAGGGAGGGGCTCTGCCTCTATTGTGGGTTACAGGGTCAGCTTTTGAAGTTTTGTCCTACACGGCCAGGAAACGGGTTTATCCTCGTCCCTGGAACCGCTTAAGGAGAAACCTTTGTTCACGGTTGTCCTTTCCTGGGTGGACTCCTCCATAGTCACTCAGGCTCTTGTTGACTCCGGTGCTGCGGGCTATTTCATTGACAGTGCTTTTGTATCAAAGTACTCCATTCCTGTTTTGCCTCAGTCCATACCGCTTGCTATTGAGGCCATTGATGGCAGACCCCTTCAGCCCACACTCGTTACTCACAAAACTGCTCCGTTGTCCATGGCTGTTGGGGCTCTCCATTTTGAAACTGTCCAGTTCCAGGTGATAAACTCTCCGCATTTTCCGGTTGTTCTGGGTTATCCCTTGCTCCAAAAGCACAATCCCAGTCTCGACTGGCGCAGGTCCGAAATTTTGTCGTGGTCCCCACAATGTATTTCCACTTGTCTTCGGAAACCAGTTAAAGTCTTGTGCACTTCTTCGGTATCTCAATTGCCAGAGGAGTACCGAGAATTCCTAGACGTGTTTGACAAGGTGCGTGCCGGCACGTTGCCTCCGCAACGGTCTTACGATTGTGCCATAGACCTGCAACCCGGAGCCATTCCTCCTCGGGGCCGGGTGTATCCTCTGTCTGTTGCAGAGAATTTAGCTAGGAGTATGTTGCCAATGCTCTCTCTCGGGGGATCATCCGCAAATCCTGCTCTCCTGCAGGGGCTGGCTTCTTCTTTGTGAAGAAAAAGGGTGGCGAGTTAAGACCATGTATCGATTATAGGGGTCTTAATCATCTTACCATTAAGAATGCTTACCCTATTCCGCTTATTACGGAACTCTTTGACCGCCTCAAGGGAGCTATGGTCTTTACTAAACTTGATTTGAGAGGAGCGTACAATCTCGTTAGGATTAAGGAGGGCCACGAATGGAAAACAGCATTTAACACCAGGAGCAGGCATTATGAGTATCTTGTAATGCCCTTTGGCCTATGTAATGCTCCTGCTGTTTCTCAGGAATTTATTAATGATGTCCTACGAGATATGTTGCAACAGTGTGTTGTGGTGTACTTAGACGACATCCTCATACACTCACCCACACTTGAGGCTCATCGTTCTGATGTTACATGGGTTCTTCAGAGACTACGTGAGAATGGCCTGTTTTGTAAACTCGAGAAATGAGTTCCACCAGACTCAAGTAACCTTCCTAGGTTATGTTATCTCCGTTGCAGGGTTCTCCATGGATCCTGACGAATTATCTGCAGTTCTGCAGTGGCCTCGCCCAGTTGGTCTTCGGTCTATTCAATGTTTTTTGGGGTTCGCCAATTACTATAGAAAGTTTATTAAAAACTTTTCTTCCTTGGTCAAACCTATCACAGACATGACCCGTAAAGAGAATGATCCACTCCATTGGTCACTTACTGCCATTAAGGCCTTTGATAGTCTTAAGACTGCCTTTGCTGCCGCTCCAGTTCTGGCTCATCCTAACCCTGTCCTGCCTTTCGTTCTTGAGGTCGATGCGTCTGAGACTGGAGTAGGTGCCCTCTTGTCTCAACGTCCCAAGCCTGATGGTTCCTTGCATCCGTGTGGTTTCTTCTCTAAGAAATTGTCTCCAGCGGAGTGAAATTATGAAATTGGCAACTGGGAATTACTGGCCATAATTTTGGCACTTAAGGAATGGAGGCATCTTCTCGAGGGTACTAGCGTGCCAGTGCTCATTCTTACTGACCACAAGAATGTAACTTATCTATCTGAAGCAAAACGTTTGTCGCCCCGACAGGCCAGATGGGCGCTATTTTTGTCTTGGTTTAATTATGTGGTCTCCTACCTGCCTGGTAGTAAGAATGTTAGGGCTGATGCCCTCTCTCGACAATTTTCGCCTCTGTCCAAGGAGGAGTCTGTACCTACTCCTGTTATACCTCCTGACCATATTTTTGCTACCATACGTACTAATTTGACTTCTCCCTTGGGGGAGGAGATCCTGGCTGCACAAACCAATGCACCTCCTGAGAAACCTAGTGGTAAGTGTTTTGTTCCTGAGAATCTTTGAACTAAACTTTTGCACACTTACCACTATCCTAAAGCCACAGGTCACCCAGGCAAGAACCAAATGATTTGGTCTGTCATTCGACAATTCTGGTGGCCAGGTCTTCGTTCTGATGTTGCCGCGTATGTTGCCTCCTGCTCAGTTTGTGCACAGAATAAGACTCCTCGACGTCTTCCTGTGGGTCTTATGCAAACTATTCCTTGGACACATCTTTCCATGGACTTCATTGTTGAGCTCCCTGTTTCCAATGGCAATACTGTTATCCTTATGGTGGTTGACCGTTTTTCTAAAATGTCACATTGCATTCCCTTGATGAAGCTGCCTACTGCTCAGGAGCTTGCTTCAATTTTTGCCCGGGAGGTCTTCCGTTTACATGGGTTACCCAAGGAGATAGTGTCGAACCAGGGTAGCCAGTTTGTCTCCAGATTTTGGCGTTCCTTTTGTGCTCAAATGGGGATCCAGCTTTCCTTCTCCTTGGCATCTCACCCTCAATCCAATGGGGCTGCGGAACGGTCTAATCAAGCTCTGGAACAGTTCCTCCATTGCTATGTCTCAGATCACCACAATAATTGGTCTGAACTGTTACCATGGGCAGAGTTTGCTCATAATAGTGCTATTAATGCTTCCTCCAAGTTATCCCCATTCATGGCGAATTATGGTTTCAACCATTCTTGTTGCCCGATTCATTCATGTCTCAGGGTATTCCGGCTTTGGATGAGCATCTCCGGCAACTCCGTTCCACGTGGGTGCAGATTCAGGATTGCCTTCATCGTTCTATGCAGCGCCAAAAGTACCAGGCTGATCGTAAGTGTCTGCCTGCACCTTTCTACCAGGTTGGTGAGAAAGTTTGGCTGTCCTCCTGCAACTTGAACCTTCGTGTGCCTTCCAATAAATTGGCTCCCCATTATGTTGGTCCTTTTCGAATACTCCAACGGGTTAATCCTGTGGCCTACGCTCTTGACCTTCCTCCTGCTATGCGCATCTCCAATGTTTTTCATGTCTCCCTCTTGAAACCATTGGTTTGCAATCGGTTTACCACTGTGTTGCCTCATCCCCGTCCTATCTTTGTTGACAACCATGAGGAGTATGAGGTCAGCATCATTATTGACTCTCGTATGTCCAGGGGCCGTGTACAGTATTTGGTTCACTGGAGGGGCTACGGTCCGGAGGAGCGTTCTTGGGTTCCCTCCTCTGATGTTCATGCTCCCGCCCTCCTCCGTGCCTTCCATGCCCGTTTCCCCAATAAGGGGAGGGGTCGTTGAGGGGAGGGTACTGTCAGGGTTTTTTCCCTGTTGTGTTTGCCATGTGCTGCTGGCAGCCATTTTACTCACCTCACTTCCTGACTATGGTGCATTGTGGGGGATGCTGCTCACTTCCTGCATTTCCTTTTATGGCCAGACTGGTGTGCATCATCCATGTGACACAGGATGCAGTCTCAGAATTGTGATGTCATCACTTATTATTTAAAGGGCCTCTGTTCAGTAAGCTTTGCCTTTGCGTTGTCTCAGACCTGTTTGTGAGAGCTCCTGTGTATTACTTGGCTGCCTGACGTCCTTCCTGGTTCCTGATCCCTGGCTTGTTCCTGACACTGCTGTTTTCCTTGTTCCTGATTCCGGCTCGTCTGACTATTCGCTTTGGCTCCTGACTCGGCTCGTCTGACTACCAGCTCTGGTTTTGACTCCTGGCTTGTTATTTGACTTGTGGACTTTTTATTATTTTTTGTTATTAATAAAGGTGTGATTATTTTTGCACTTCTCGTCTCAGACTGATTCCTGGCACCCTGACATTTTGTGAATAGAAATTTTACATTTTATATTTTATTTTTATTTCCTTTCTCTTATCTTTAGCACACTATACATGTTTTTCTACTAGTATATGGCTAGTTATTATACTCGCTTTTGTAAACAATGAATATCTCATAAACCGCAATCAATTTTTGTCGGTTTAAATTTTGGTGGTTTTACCAATCACACGGCCCTTTCTTTCATGTAATTAGCAAGAGTCCATGAGCTAGTGACGTATGGGATATACATTCCTACCAGGAGGGGCAAAGTTTCCCAAACCTCAAAATGCCTACAAATACACCCCTCACCACACCCACAATTCAGTTTTACAAACTTTGCCTCCCATGGAGGTGGTGAAGTAAGTTTGTGCTAGATTCTTCGTTGATATGCGCTTCGCAGCAGGCTGGAGCCCAGTTTCCCTCTCAGAGTGCAGTGAATGTCAGAGGGACGTGAAGAGAGCATTGCCTATTTGAATTCAATGGTCTTCCTCTAGGGGATCTATTTCATAGGTTCTCTGTTATCGGTCGTAGAGATTCATCTCTTACCTCCCTTTTCAGATCGACGATATACTCTTATATACCATTACCTCTACTGATTCTCGTTTCAGTACTGGTTTGGCTGTCTACTATATGTAGATGAGTGTCTTAGGGTAAGTAAGTCTTATTTTTTATGACACTCTAAGCTATGGTTGGTCACTATATATGTAAAGTTCTAAATATATGTGTTTAAACTTATATTTGCCATGATTCAGGATAATCAGTATTCCTTATTTCAGACAGTCAGTTTCATTATTTGGGATAATGCATATGAAATATTTTTTTCTTACCTTAAAAGAATTTTTTCAATTGACTTTTTTTCCCTGTGGGCTGTTAGGCTCGCGGGGGCTGAAAATGCTTCAATTTATTGCGTCATTCTTGGCGCACTTTTTTGGCGCAAAAATTTTGTTGACGCCGGAAGTTTGTGTATGGTTGCGTCATTTTTGACGTTCAGACGTTTTTTTGCGCCAAAATTGTGGGCGTCGTTTTTCCGGCGTCACAGGATGTGGCGTCATACTTGGCGCCAAAAAATATGGGTGTTGTACTTAGCGCCAATAATGTGGGCGTCATTCTTGGCGCCAAAAAATGTGGGCATCATTCTTGTCTCCACCTTTTTTCACATTATTTCAGTCTCATTTTTCATTGCTTCTGGTTGCTAGAGGCTTGTTCATTTGGCATTTTTTCCCATTCCTGAAACTGTCATTTAAGGAATTTGATAATTTTGCTTTATATGTTGTTTTTTCTATTACATATTGCAAGATGTCTCAACATGACCCTGGATCAGAATCTACTTCTGGAAAGACGCTGCCTGATACTGGTTCTACCAAAGTTAAGTGCATCTGTTGTAAACTTTTGGTAACTGTTCCTCCAGCTGTTGTTTGTGATAACTGTCATGATAAACTTTCTAATGCAGATTGTGTTTCCATTAGTAATAATCCATTACCTGTTGTTGTTCCTTCAACATCTAATGTTCAGGATGTCCCTGTTAATGTACAATAATTTGTTTCTAAATCTATTAGGAAGGCTCTGTCTGTTATTCCTCCTTCCAGTAAGTTCTGACTTATCTGTTTCGGATGAGGATCTATCTGGTTCAGAAGATTCTGCCTCAGATATTTACACTGATAAATCTTCATATTTATTTAAGATGGAGTTTATTCGTTCTTTACTTAAAGAAGTGTTAATTGCATTAGATATGGAGGAGTCTAGTCCTCTTGATACTAAATCTACTAAGCGTTTAAATTCGGTTTTTAAACCTCATGTAGTTATTCCTGAAGTTTTTCCAGTTCCTGATGCTATTTCAGAAGTAATTTCTAGGGAATGGAATAGTCTGGGTACTTCATTTACTCCTTCTCAAAGGTTTAGGAAATTGTACCCTGTGCCATCTGATAGATTAGATTAAAATCCCTATAGTTGATGGGGCTATTTCTACTCTTGCTAAATGTACTACTATTCCTACAACGGATAGTACTTCCTTTAAGGATTCTTTAGACAGGAAGCTTGAATCTTTTCTAAGGAGAGCTTATTTATGTTCAGGTAATCTTCTTAGACCTGCTATTTCTTTGGCTGATGTTGCTGCAGCTTCAACTTTCTGGTTGGAGGCTTTAGCGCAACAAGTGTCAGACCATAATGCTTATAGCATTGCTAAACTTCTTCAACATGCTAATAACTTTATTTGTGATGCCATTTTTTATATCATTAGAATTTATGTCAGATATATGTCTTTAGCAATCTTAGCTAGAAGAGCTTTATGGCTTAAATCTTGGAATGCAGATATGACTTCTAAGTCAACTTTGCTTTCTCTTTCTTTCCAAGGTAATAAATTATTTGGTTCACAGTTGGATTCTATTATTTCAACTGTTACTGCCTCAAGACAAAAAATCTAAAGGTAAATACAGGGCTGCTAATCGTTTTCGTTCCTTTCGTCAGAATAAAGAACAGAAGCCTGACCCTTCCCCTAAAGGAACGGTTTCCGTTTGGAAACCTTCTCCAGTCTGGAATAAATCCAAGCCTTTTAGAAAGTCAAAACCAGCTCCTAAATCCGCATGAAGGTGCAGCCCTCATTCCAGCACAGCTCGTAGGGGCAGGTTAAGATTTTTCAAAGATATTTGGATCAATTCGATTCACAGTCTTTGGATTCAGAACATTGTTTCTCAAGGATACAGAATAGGTTTCTAGATAAGACCTCCTGTGAGAATATTTTTTCTCTCACGCATTCCAGTAAACCCAGTGAAGGCTCAGGCATTTCTGAAATGTGTTTCAGATCTAGAGTTGGCTGGGGTAATTGTGCCAGTTCCAGTTCTGGAACGGGGTCTGGGGTTTTACTCAAATCTATTCATTGTACCAAAGAAGGAGAATTCCTTCAGACCAGTTCTGGATCTAAAAATATTGAATCGTTAAGTGAGAATTCCAACATTCAAAATGGTGACTATAAGAACTATTCTTCCTTTTGTTCAGCAAGGGCATTATATGTCCACAATAGATTTAAAGGATGCATATCTTCATATTCCAATTCATCCAGATCACTATCAGTTTCTGAGATTCTCTTTTCTAGACAAGCATTACCAGTTTGTTGCCCTTCCGTTTGGCCTAGCAACAGTTCCAAGGATCTTTTCAAAGGTTCTTGGTGCCCTTCTCTCTGTAATCAGAGAACAGGGTATTGCGGTATTTCCTTATTTGGACAATATCTTGGTACTTGCTCAGTCTTTACATTCTGCAGAATCTCATACGAATCAACTTGTGTTGTTTCTTCAAAAACATGGTTGGAGGATCAATTTACCAAAGAGTTCTTTGATTCCTTAGACAAAGGTAACCTTTTTGGGCTTTCAAATAGATTCATTGTCCATGACTTTGTCTTTAACAGAAAAGAGACGTCTGAAGTTGGTTTCAGCTTGTCGAACCCTTCAGTCTCAATCATTCCCTTCTGTAGTTTTTTGCATGGAAATTCTAGGTCTCATGACTGCTGCATCTGACGCGATCCCTTTTGCTCGTTTTCACATGAGACCTCTTCCACTTTGTATGCTGAACCAGTGGTGCAGGGATTATACAAGGATATCACAAATAATATCCTTAAATCCCAATGTTCGATCTTCTCTGACTTGGTGGTTGGATCACCATCGTTTAATTCAAGGGGCCTCCAACCTGGACTGTGATCCCAACAGATGCGAGTCTTTCAGGTTGGGGAGCTGTATGGGGATCTCTGACAGCGCAGGGGGTTTGGGAATCTCAGGAGGAGAGATTACCAATCAACATTTTGGAACTTTGTGCGATTTTCAGAGCTCTCCAGTTCTGGAGAGAATCGTTTATTTGTTTTCAGACGGACAATGTCACAACCGTGGCGTATGTCAATCATCAAGGTGGGAATCACAGTCCTCAAGCTATGAAAGAAGTATCTCGGCTACTTGTATGGGCGGAATCCATCTCCTGTCTAATTTCTGCAGTTCACAACCCAGGTGTAGACAATTGGGAAGCGGATTATCTCAGTCGCCAGACGTTACATCCAGGCGAATGGTCTCTTCACCCAGAGGTATTTCTTCAGATTGTTCAGATCTGGGGACTTCCAGAAATAGATCTGATGGCCTCTCATCTAAACAAGAAACTTCCCAGGTATCTGTCCAGATCCAGGTATCCTCAGGCGTTGTCGCTTCCTTGGAATTATCATCCTGCCTATATCTTTCCACCTCTAGTTCTTCCAAGAGTGATTTCCAAAATTCTAATGGAACGTTCGTTTGTTCTGCTGGTGGCTCCAGCATGGCCTCACAGGTTTTGGTATGCGGATCTCATTCGGATGGCCAGTTTCCAACCTTGGACACTTCAGGTTAAGACCAGACCTTCTATCTCAAGGCCCATTTTTCCATCAGGATCTCAAATCATTAAATTTGAAGGTATGGAAATTGAACGCTTGATTCTTAGTCATATGGGTTTCTCTGACTCAGTTATTAATACTATGTTACAGGCTCGTAAATCTGTGTCTAGGAAGATTTATTATCGAGTCTGGAAGACTTACATTTCTTGGTGTTCTTCTTATAAATTCTCTTGGCATTCTTTTAGAATTCCTAGAATTTTACAGTTCCTTCAGGATGGTTTGGATAAAGGTTTATCTGCAAGTTCTTTGAAAGGACAAATCTCTGCTCTTTCTGTTCTTTTTCACAGAAAGATTGCTAATCTTCCTGATATTCATTGTTTTGTACAGGCTTTGGTTCGTATCAAGCCTGTCATTAAGTCAATCTCTCCTCCTTGCTTTACAGGCTCCTCCGTTTGAACCTATGCATTCTCTAGATATTAAATTACTTTCTTGGAAAGTTTTGTTCCTTTTGGCCATCTCTTCTGCTAGAAGAGTTTTCTGAGTTATCTGCTCTTTCTTGTGAATCTCCTTTTCTGATATTTCATCAGGATAAGGCACTACCTAAGGTTGTGAATTCTAACATTAGTAGAGAAATTGTTGTCCCTTCATTGTGTCCTGATCCTAAGAATTCAAAGGAGAGATCTTTACATTCTTTGGATGTAGTAAGAGTTTTGAAATATTATGTTGAAGCTACTAAAGATTTTAGAAAGACTTCTAGTCTATTTGTTATCTTTTCTGGTTCCAGGAAAGGTCAGAAAGCTTCTGCCATTTCTTTGGCATCTTGGTTAAAGTCTTTGACTCATCATGCTTATGTGGAGTCGGGTAAGTCCCCACCTCAAAGGATTACGGCTCATTCTACTAGGTCAGTTTCTACTTCCTCGGCTTTTAATAATGAAGCTTCCGTTGATCAGATTTGCAAAGCAGCAACTTGGTCTTCTTTGCATACTTTTACTAAATTCTACCATTTTGATGTTTTTTTCTTCTTCTGAAGCAGTTTTTGGTAGAAAAGTACTTCAGGCAGCTGTTTCAGTTTGATTCTTCTGCTTATGATTTCAGTTTTTTTCATTATTTAGATTAAACTTTTGATTTGGGTTGTGGATTATTTTTTCAGCGGAATTGGCTGTCTTTATTTAATCCCTCCCTCTCTAGTGACTCTTGCGTGGAAGTTCCACATCTTGGGTATCTGCTATCCCATACGTCACTAGCTCATGGACTCTTGCTAATTACATGAAAGAAAACATAATTTATGTTAGAACTTACCTGATAAATTCATTTCTTTCATATTAGCAAGAGTCCATGAAACCCACCCTTTTTTTGTGGTGGTTATGATTTTTTTGTATAAAGCACAATTATTTAAATTCCTTATTTTTGATGCTTTCGCTCCTTTCTTATCACCTCACTTCTTGGCTATTCGTTAAACTGAATTGTGGGTGTGGTGAGGGGTGTATTTGTAGGCATTTTGAGGTTTGGGAAACTTTGCCCCTCCTGGTAGGAATGTATATCCCATACGTCACTAGCTCATGGACTCTTGCTAATATGAAAGAAATTAATTTATCAGGTAAGTTCTTACATAAATTATGTTTTTTTGATAGACTCCTCTATAAATATTTTTTAGATTCCTCAATGCTGGTGTTGTCTTGAAAAAGGCCTTACTAAAGGCCAAAACACATTAAGTCTTTTTGACTAACCAGCCCGAGTTTCCTGCATATATACCCTGTAAGCCTATTACCATTTTAGGCCAGCCTGTCTCCCGGATTTTGTGCATTTTTTTTCCATTTTTTCAACAGGTGCTCTATGGAATCAGCTTAGGATATGACTCCCTCCTCCCTGTGCTTTTTCCTTTGGATATAAGACCTCCGCTTTCCGGATTTTATATATATTTTTTCTTCTGAACTTTTAGGACTCTATTGTCTAACATATGGACTTCCATTCCTAATTTTTATATAGTGGGCTTTTTACCTTTTTTTTTCCATTGGCATAACTCTTTTTCAGCTCATATGTGTAATTTGAACTGGTCATTTTTTACAGTCTTTTTATGTTTGTTGCATTTTGTCTTAATACGCTTGTTGAATCACTCAACTTGTTAATATTTTAAATGCACTTTATATATGCTGATTTGCTATGCACACTTTAGCCTCTTTCTGGCGCTTCTAACCTTTTTCTTTGCGATCTCTGTTAAATGATTGTGTTAGGTGATCGTTCTACTCTTCTACTCCCAGTGAGTTTGTGTGCACACCCATTTGCTGCTGTTAACCTTTCCCTCCCTTTGTTGACATTTTTACAGAACACTGTCCCTTTAAAAAAAAGTTAAAATGTGTTTGCTCACATATATTTCATACCACTACAGTGGCTATATTAAAAAAAATCTTTTGAGCACAAGAATATTAGGCCATGTGCTAAACTAACGCTTAATCATAGGTAACTACAACAATAATCCACCCTGTATTTAAAGCAGTCTCCACCAATCACAAGCATTGGCATATGTTTTAAACTGTGACCAGCCTTTTTATTTTTTAATGTGGACTAGCATAATTAAAACACATATTAAAAAGATAATGTTGATGAAAGTGCTACATATTGATGATGGCACAAGTTATGGTCTTATAATCACTATAAAATATCAAGGGGTTTTCATTTGCTTTGAATTTAAAGGGACGTGAAAGTCAAAATGTAACTCACAATTCAGACAGACCATCTTTTCAATTTAATTCTATTATCAAATGTACTTTGTTCCTTTAGTATCCTTAAAGGGACACTGAACCCACATTTTTTTCTTTCGGGATTCAGATAGAGCTTCGTTCTCTTAGTATCTTTATTTGAAAAAGAAGGCATCTAAGCTATTTGTTTGGTTCAGAACCCTGGAAAGCACTTATTCATTGATGGATGAATTTATCCACCAATCAGCAAGAACAACCCAGGTTGTTCACCAAAAATGGGCCAGCATCTAAACTTACATTCTTGCATTTCAAATAAAGATACCAAGAGAATGTAGAAAATTTGATAATAGGAGTAAAATAGAAAGTTGCTTAAAATTGCATGCTCTATCTGAATCACGAAATAATTTTTTTTTTAATACTGTAGCAGTGTATTGCAAAATACGTCTCTGCATGATCTCCTGTTGTTATTACAAATACTACAAAAACAAAACGCTCATATGTATAGCATTTCTTCCTTCTCATATGCTCTGTATTTGAAGTAGATATCCACAGCTTGTGTAAGGCCATACACTATATTTGCAGCGACATACGGTTTAGCATTTTCCTTTGCACTATTGCTTGCATTTAATATGTGTTTAACCTGTGAATGTTCTCCCACTCCAAAGCTGAATGCATCTGGTGATTGGCACAGTAAAGGGGATGAAAGTAATTATATATAACTGTCATGGGAGGGAATTACTTAACGCCATTTTGCATTAACCAATGAACTAAGTTCTATGGTTTTAAAGGAACATAAAACCCAATATTTTTTTCAAGATTTAGAAAGAGCATGCAATTTTAAACAACTTTCTAATTTACTTCTATTATCTAATTTGCTTCGATCTCTTGATATACTTTGGTGAAAAGCATATCTAGATAGGATCAGTAGCTGCTGATTGGTTGCTGTACATAGATGCCTCGTGTGATTGGTTCACCCATGTGCATTGCTATTTCTTCAACATAGGATATCTATAGAATGAAGCAAATTAGATAATAGAAGTAAATTGGAATGTTGTTTAAAATTGTATTCTCTTCATAAATCATGAAAGAACATTTTTGGGTTTAGTGTCCCTTTAAGTGTAAACACATGTTTTGTGTGTACTTTTGCTGCTCTGGAATACGGTGCTTTGCGGAAGCAAATCAGCTGCTCGCTGAAGCTACTGATTGTGAGGGAACCACTGTTCATATTTAATATGGAAGTTTTATTACAGATTATTTCTTATAAGTCACAAATTCTGGAGCTGCTCGCTTTAACAAACTATGCATATGTGCCACTTGTGATTAGCTCATTAGACTATTTTATTATTGCAATTTTATATCCTGGAAAACTGCTTTTAACCTTAATAATATACTCTAAATAATATATATAGGGCCAGATAACAAATCATGCTCAGTTGACGTGGCACATTATTTAGTGTTCTACCTCACACAGCCAGTAACGCATGATAGGGTATTAAAGGCTGTTGGTTAAAATATTTAACCGCAAGATTTTTTTTTATACACGTGATACTTATATAGCGCATCCTATACTTTCAATGGAAATCAGTAAAATTCTCATTGTTTTTATTTTGGAACAGATAACGAGTGGCACGTTAACAGTTACTCGCAAGAGATAAGGGGTTTATAGCGGCTGTTTGCTCATGCCGGGTTTTTCGCTCGTATTACAAGTTAAAAGTAAATGCGATCACTTGAGCACAATTTAATTTAACGTGCGTCAGGTTAGCATGACCACAGAGCTCTGGCTAACTGTTTTGCCAAAAAGAAAAGTCTTACAAAACACATCAAAAATACATTACAAAGTACAGTTACACTCATAATGACACCATCTAATAAAAATAATTTTTTTAAAAATTGCACAAAAAAGTTATAAAGGCTCAAAGATATGAGGTCTTAGGTGTTAGAAAAAAAAGGCAAAAGGCTTTAGCTTTGAGATACATACATATACACGTCTAAAGATGTATATGTATGTGTATACATATATATGTGTATATACTGTATGTATTTATGTATTTATATGTGTATATACTGTATGTATTTATGTATTGATATGTGTATTTATGTATTACAGACATATATACACATATAAACACTTGAATACATATGTACAGTTAAGTAGATTTGTATTTGTATTTGTAAATATATATTCCTTACTTACACAGCGCCATCTCTATAAATCTTGTGTATACATATTCATATATATATATATATATATATATATATACCTATATATAAGCATGTATATATAAAGGTATAAATATATATATATAATATATATATATATATATATATATTTGTGCAAAAAACATCATATATATATATAGAAATATGTATTTATGAATTCATGTTGGATTAGCGGATTTAAAGGGACATAATACTCATATGCTAAATCACTTGAAACTGATGCAGTATAACTGTAAAAAGCTGACAGGAAAATTTCACCTGAGCATCTCTATGTAAAAAAAGGAAGATATTTTACCTCACAATCTCCTCAGCTCAGCAGAGTAAGTTCTGTGTAAAAAGTTATACTCAGCTGCTCCCAGCTGCAGGTAAAAAAATTAAAAAAATGAAGAAATGAACAGCAGCCAATCAGCATCAGCAGTGCTGAGGTCATGAACTCTTACTGTGATCTCATGAGATTTGACTTAACTCTCATGAGATTTCATAGTAAGCTTCCTTTACCTGATTGGTGAAATAATATGAGAGTGCACGATGCTAGTCCCTTCAGATGTCCCAGGACAAACACACTAAAATGCTGCTTAGAAATCCTTTACAATGGGAGGTGGCTACTGAGGAACTTTTGAGGTAAAATATCTTTCTTTTTTACATAGAGATGTTCAGGTGATATTTTCTAATCAGCTTTTTACAGCTATGCTGCATCACTTTCAAGTGTTTAAACATTTGGGTATTATGGCCCTTTAAGAATTTGCAATCGGGTTTTGCGAGGGAGTATGTTTTTTTTCCACTTTTTTTGCTGTGTGCGTCGGGTTAGTGCATGAGCGAAAACAGTTTAATTTCAACTCATACAACCCAAAAATGGACCGGCTCCTAAGCTTTTCATTCATGCTTTTTAAATATAGATAGCAAGAGAATGAAGACAATTTATAATAGGAGTAAATTAGAGAGTTGTTTAAAATTGCATGCTCTATCTGAATCATTAAAGAAAAAATTGGGTTTGGTATCCCTTTAATGCTCGAGCGGGAGTGTTAAATAGCATTCCACTTGTAATCTAGCGTATTATAAGTTGTTGGTTAAGTGTTGAACAATCCAAGATGTTGCTTTCTGTTTTTAAACTTTTTAAAACCAGCTATTAACTGTTTACTTGCTATTGTGCGTTAAGATACATGGAAGGTGTATAGCTAAGAACTTAAAGGGACAGTACACCTTAGTTATCTTAAAGTCTTATCTTAGATTAAGCTGCAAATAGCCTCCTGCACCCCTTTCTATTTCATGCAGCAGGAACAGTAAAAAAAAAGTTATTTTTAAAATTAATATTGTTTCTGGCCACTTTGAAATGGCTGCCAAGCTCCGCCCGTTGACAACATTATGGTCTGGGCTTATCTAGGAACTTTGCTGAATACCACTGACAGTTGGTTTAATTCAACTAGTGAGTCTTTTGTTACTTGTGAAACCTGTTGTGCAGCCCAGATTGTGAGGTCATCAGTGGGCGGAGCTTGGCAGCCATTTCAAATTGGCCAAAAAAAATATTCATTTTAAAATAACATTTTTACCATTCCTGCTGCATGATATAGAAAGGGGCGCAGGAGGCTATTTGTAGCTTAATCTTAGGTAAGACTTTAAGATGACTAAGGTGTAGACTGTCCCTTTAACCAAAGACTCCCCTACTTGCGCTCCATTGACTTTGCACTTTAGCATTATCGGTTGTGAATCTTATTGAAGGCCCTTACAGATACCTATTAAGTGAGGAAAATTACAAATCTGCACTTTATGACATGAATAGTGAAGTGTGTGAACAACACATATTAACCAATTAATACTAAAGCAAAAATGCAAGCAGGATAGATTGGGCTCCAGTGAAGTTTAGGTTCCATTCCACGTGGCTTTTTGTCTGCCAATAATCAATAGACATTAAAATGATTTGGTTTTACTTTAAATAACCACATTATTTAGAGGTTCCCCTACTGGGGTTATCAAATGTAGGTTTTGAGATAACATAATCATAGTAATTAATGCTTTTTAATCTTTGCATACTGTTCAAAATGTTGCTTGAGTTAAAAATGATTATATTGACTGTCAATATAAGCCAGGTTTTGCAGCCAGTCAAATTTTCACTGCTAGTTGCTAATTGTAGTTAAGTAAAATAATACTGTTTCCTTGACCAATACTTAGAATCTGTTTTTAACACACTGTGCCAAAATATGGTTTGTTTTTAAAATAGTTTTGGAGCTATTTGCTGAACAAATGTACAGCTATAAATTACATTCACTCAGGAATTCTTTGTTAAATGTATTTTTCAAATTCTTGTAACTCAAATAATTAAATTTGGTTGAAATTTGGTAGTTTTTATAGATCCTGAAAATGTCAATATGGCATGATTTTCCATGGAGTAGTATCATGATTTGTAGTCAATGTTACAGCCAAAACTACTGCATTAACCGTAATTTTACCAGGAAGTAGATTTAAAAGAGTAGATCAATTATGCTATATGCTTCTTTTCAAAGTTGTGCATTTGGGCTTCGGTTCACACATAAGCAGCAGAATAATCTTTCTAGGTTCTGTAATTCTTGCAGATGAGTAGTTTATTTGTAGATTAAATTAACTTTTAGTTTTCATTTATAATTTTAGGATATTCTAATTTTTAATTTGGAAATTGTTAAGATCTGAACTAGCTAATCCAATTTTATTCTTAGTATATCTTTAGGAAATGTAGAAATGTTATAATTAGATCTAAGAGGTTTAAATTAGCTTTTTGACAGTGCATTTCAATTAGCATTAAAATGTACCAGTGGCGTATTTAGGTTTTGTGCTGCCCTAGGCATTCAAAATTCGACAGAAGTTATGAAGCAGCGGTCTAAAGGCCGCTACTCCATAATTTGTCCACCTGCTCTGAGGCGGCGGATAGACAAATGGAATACAATCGGGTTGATTGACACCCCTGCTAGCAGCTGATTGGCCGCGAACCTGCAGGGGGCGGCATTGCACCAGCAGTTCACAAGAACTGCTGGTGCAATGATAAATCTGACAGCGTATGCAATTATGAATGTGCAGTGATGTGCAGCGGACATGATACGTTACTTTGTATCATGTCCGCTCGCACATTGATAAATATACACCATAGTCTGAACTTCAAATGAGTAGTAGATTTTATTTTGACAAATTTCAAAGTTATGTCTATTTCCACTCCTCCTGTGCCATGTGGCACCCATCAGCCCAATCACAAATGCATATACGTATATTCTGTACATTCTTGCACATGCTCATAGAGCTGGTGATTAAAAAGTGCAAATATAAAAAGACTGTTAATGGAAGCATGTTGGAAAGTTGTTTAAAAGTGCATGTTCTATCTGAATCATTAAAGTTTAGTTTGACTTAGTGTTAAAGTCAGTCTTGGAGCAAGAATGCACTTCCGGTCCTGATAAGAACACAAATGGTGATTAGTTATTTGCACAAATGCCTCCTGATTGCCCCAGACTTTTAGCACATCACAAGTCTGTTTTTGAGCATTTTACTTTATATTAGGTAATGATTAGACATTACTATCTTAACAATTTGTTTCAAAACTTAAAATACATTTAATGGCATCTCAAATTAATGCCCCACAACTGCAACCACTAAGTAATCGGAAATAATAAGTCTTATTGATTTCCTTGTGGAAGAAATGCAGGTAGCTGACATGATTGATATACCAGGACTATCCAGCTCCAGTTCTAAAGGTGCTAAAAAGGTCACAATTTCAGGATTCAGTATTTAAATCAAAACAATTCCAAACTTTTGAAAAAGCCAGTATACAGAGTCATCTTTAAAACCCAGACTGTTTGCAATTCTTGAATATAAGAGAAGGTACATCTATTGTATATTTGTATTAATCAACATACATTTTTTATTCCAATAATTTTTAGCATATAAGTGCTTATTTGCATATTAAACAAGCAGAGAATATGTTTATTTATAGTCTGTATATTTAGAGACAAGGGTTTCAGTGAAAGATCTTAAGAGATCCTCTCTTGAGTAAGCGGTAGTTTCTGATGAGAGTTAGGCAAAGCATCAGGGGCCTGATCCGATATGCAGCGTCGCCCCGCAAAAGCCGGCGACGCCGCATTTTGCACGGGTTTGGTATCCTATATACTGCGTAACCTAGAAGTTACGCACGTATATTTCTGCCTTCGCCCGCAGTTTTTTGGCCCATAGACTGACATACAAAACACGCGTAGTTTGGTATCCAATATACAGCGTAAGAAACTTACGCGCAGCAGATTTCTGAAAATCTACTCCATTTCCATCTCGCCACAAATTGCACGCGCATAACCCTTGCACTGACTATCAAACCAACGTAACTCTCTGAGGGCTTAGCAAACACATACTAATCACATACATATCAGCAGCAGATCTCAAACAGTTAAACCTCTGCTAAACATTCATAATTCCTCCCCCTGCAAGTGTGTCAAACCAATCACAAACAGCACAACCTCTCACCTGCAGCCTTAAAACACCTGCCAATGCACACCCTCATTAGCCACCATGTTTTCCCCTGCATTATATTGCACCACGTAGAGAGACAGCATCGTGGAGCACAAGGGGTGTCTGGAAGCCTACAAGCCCCTGTTTTGGATGATATACCTGCTGCTTGAGGTCCCTGGGTCATGGTGCTGCTGCTGTCCCTGCTCTCCTGCTGTTGTCCCTGTTCCTGGTGCTGCCCTGCTGCTGTTGCTGCACGCTGCCATAGGCCAGCAGGGCTTAAAAGACGAAGGCATCAGCAGAGGGGAAGAGCACCAAGGATACACAGGGTTAGGGGTCACCCTGTTTGGGGATGACAGAAGTGGAGGTCAGGGAGAAAATATCACTTGACTTCTGCAAGCCTCATTGACCTATATGAGGTCTTGAAGGATGATATTGACCCTCAAGCGAATAGGAACCGAGCTCTGACTGGTATGCAGAAGCTGTTGTGTGTTGTACACTTCCTGGCATCCAGCTCATTCCAGTCAACAGAGGGGCTTGTGTCTGGCCTAGTGCAGTCTACCTTCTCCAGGATTCTAGGGGAGGTTTTGACTGCTCTAGATAACCAGACACAGCGATACATTCATTTCCCCCGTACCCCCCAGGAATGGAACCGTCTTAAACAAGGCTTCTATCGACTGGGGGGTATTCCCAATGTCATGGGGGCAATTGATTGCACACATGTGCGTATCGTGGCCCCACATGAGGAGCCACTCCTCTATATTAACAGGAAAGGGTTTTACTCATTGAATTGCCAGATGGTCTGCGATACACATGTGTATGCAGGATTTCCAGGGAGTGCACATGATTCCTACATCCTGCGCCAGACCTCCTTATTCCAACTGTTTGAAAATGGAACACTCTCGGGAGGATGGCTGCTTGGTGAGTACCTTCATTCTGTCTGTATATTTCTACTAAAGGGACACTAAACACAAAATAATTATCTCATGTTTCAGATAGAGAATACAATATTAAACAACATTACAATTCACTTCTATTATCTCATTTGATTTATTCTTTAGATATCCTTTGTTTAAAAAATAGCAATGCACATAGATGAGCCAATCATATGAGGCATCTATGTGCAGCCAACAATCAGCAGCTAATGAGCATATCTAATATGCTTGTCAGAAAATTATATCAAGAGAATGGAGCAAATGACATAATAGAAGTAAATTATAAAGTTGAAGAAAATTGCAGGTTCTTTTTTAACTCATGAAACAAGAAATGTGTGTTTCATGTCCCTTTAAAGAGACAGTATACTATGAATAGGTTTTCACTTAAAAGGACATTTTCTTAAAATGGCATGGTTCTATCTGAATCAATAAAAGGGCATGAAACCCAATATTTTTCTTTCATGATTCAGTTATAAAATAAAATGTTAAACAACATTCAGTTTACTTCTTTTATTTAAGTTGCTTCATTCATCAGATATCCTTTGTTGAAGAAATAGTAATGCACATGGGTGAGCCAATCACACAAGGCATCTATGTACAGCCACCAATCAGCAGCTACTGAGCCTATTCATATATGCTTTTCAACAAAAGATATCAAGAGAATGAAGCAAATCAGGGTAATCTAAGTAAATTTGAAAGTTGTTTAAAATTGCATGTTTTATCTGAATCATGAAATTAAAAAATTGTATTTCATGTCCCTTTAAAATAGAATTTTGGTCTAGACTAATCCTGGTATAAAAGTAGATTGCTTACAATGCACCAATTTAATGTTTTGGTTAAATATATCTTTTAAATGAAATCCATGTTATGTCCCTTTAAGCACATGATGTACCTGTAGTAATCAGAATACATATGTTACATGACAGGTGACGCAGAATACGGCTGCAGACCATGGCTATTAACCCCCTTGGTGCACCCCCTTACAGAGCCACAACTCAGGTACCAGGAGGCCCACATACGAACAAGAAATGTAATCGAAAGGAGCTTTGGCCTATTAAAAAACAGATTCAGGTGTCTGGATGTTACAGGCGGAGCTTTACTGTATAACCCCAACAAAGTGTGTTCCATTGTCAATGCATGTTGTATTCTACACAACATTGCTGTGGACACACGTATATTGGGGGACATGGAACCAGACCAAGAGCAGCAGCAGCAGCTGGTTCCTGTACCTGAGGATGTCGACAGGGGGACACTGAGGGGGAATGAAGTGAGGGATTCTGTCATCCGGGAATACTTCACCTGTAAGTTACTTGTTCATAAGTACAGTAAACCGTAACATTCATTTTATAAGTGAGGCACTAATTTTTAAGAATTATAAAAGAATTACACTCAATACTCTCCACACTGCTGGTTACTAACTAACAAACTGCCTACTGACATCTGCTAAGGAATGCTGAGTTAACCTACAGTCTCTTCTGCTTTCATGTATGTGAATTAAGGCCCTGCATTGAAATCCTGCTATTCCCTTCTTTTTCTGTCATTTTACACCAAGTCTCTCTTTTAGGTACGTGAATTAAGGCCCTGCATGGAATTCCTGCTATTCCTGCTTTTCTGTCATTTTACACCAAGTCTCTCTTTTGGTACGTGAATTAAGGCCCTGCATTGAAATCCTGCTATTCCCTGCTTTTCTGTCATTTTACACCAAGTCTCTCTTTTGGTACGTGAATTAAGGCCCTGCATTGAAATCCTGCTATTCCCTACTTTTCTGTCATTTTACACCAAGTCTCTCTGTGTATATGTATATTGAGCACATGAATCTAGTCTGTTAAAATTAAGTCCTGCATTTTTTGTAATGATTTTTCCCAATGTCTCAATTCTAATGTCTAGTTAATTGCCATGTGATGCTCAATCCTTATCAATACTTTGCTATAACTCTAAAATTTATAGTTGTCTTATGTCACAGTTTTAACCCCCTCCAAATTTTATTGTCTGTTTACTTAACTCATCTCATCCTGACCAGATTCTAACATTCAAATTGGCCTTACCAACTGTCTTTGATTAGCAATTAACTAAATTTAGTGGACTACCTGTATATATTTCAGACTAGCTTGGGGATGTGCACTGCACAGGGGGTGCACTGCTTACAGGGCTGTGTACTTTTTAACAATAGCATATGTTCACATTTTCCAAGTGAACATTTATAAGTGAGGCACTAATTTTTAAAAATTATACAAGAATTCAACAAGGATTGGGGCAAGGCAAGACACAAGGCAAGTACTCTTGTAATTCTATGTTTTATGTATCTCATTGTATCCTTTTGCAAGTGCTGCTGTAACACTCTACCTTATGTGTTTACTTGGTTCCAACTTCATAATAATGCTCAATATCTTCCTATTCCTTTTTGCTACCTCTTTGTCTCTATAACAAACTACATTACTCGCTTACTCCTTCTCCCTCTCCACCTGCACTCTTTCATTAGCCCATCTCTCTTATACTCACCTTACTTTTGTACTCATGAACTTTACCTATTCCTAAACACTCTCTCTCCCCCCTGCACTTCAGCCAAACAACAGTCTCATTACTGCAAATCTGCTTCTCATCTCATGTCACTCTCCCTCTTGCTCATACTAGCTGCTGGCGACATCTCCCCTAATCCTGGTCCCTCACAACCTCCTAGCCTTTCGCATCCTTGTGTGCCTTTCAATAGACTTCATAAACTAAACTCTGTTAACCTTAATCGCATTCCTCTTACATCTAAAAACCCCTCCCCCTTCACTTGTGCACTCTGAAACTCTCTCTGTTTGCAACAAGCTCACTTTTATCCATGATCTCTTTATCTCCCACTCTCTTAACCTTCTGGCTCTTACAGAAACCCTGGCTCTCTGCTTCAGACACAGCATCCACTGCTGCACTGTCACATGGGGGTCTCCATTTCAGCCACACTCCTAGGTCTGGCAATAGACGAAGGAGGTGGCGTCGGTATTTTACTTAACTCGCTCGTTGCACCTTCCAACAAATACAGCCCTTTCTCTTCACTCACATTTTCTTCATTTGAAGCACACATGATTTGGTTATTCTCTCCCCTCTCTATACGTGTTGCAGTCATATACCGCCCCCCCTGGCTCCCCAACTCAATTTTTAGATCACTTTGCTGCCTGGCTTCCTTATTTCCTTTCCTCAGACACCCCTGCCCTCATTCTTGATGACTTTAACATCCCTCTTGACAATCCCAATGCCTCCTCTGCAAATACAACTTCTTCAACTGACTTCCTCTTTCGGCCTGTCACAATGGACTGACTCTCCCACTCACAAAGATGGTCATTCCCTTGATCTGATTTTCACCTATCGATGCACTCTTTCAAATTTAACAAACTCCCCTTTTCCTCTCTCTGACCATCATCTCCTAACTTACAACATCACTTCCCTACCTACAACTCCCCCTCCCTCTACCCCTCACACCAAACTTCACAGAAGCACTAAGTCACTAGATCTGCATCAGCTCGCTAGCTCTCTCAAACCTCTCCTCTCATCCATCACCTCCTTTTCCTGCCCTGACCAATCTATCTGCCAGTATAATTCCACCCTTACATCGGTCATTGACACTCTGGTCCCTCCAACCTTAGCTCAGAAACCACACTCTCATCCTCAGGCCCTGGCATACTCCTCATGCACGATACCTACGCAGATGCTCCCGTACTGCTGAGCGACACTGGAGGAAATCTCTGAGTTCAGCTGGCTTTCTTCACTACAAGTTCATCCTGAACTCCTACTATTCTGCCCTTAATCTTTATAAGCAACATTATTTTTCTAATCTCATCTCTACTTTTTCCTCTAACCCTAAACGTCTGTTCTCCACGTTCAACACTCTTCTCCGCCCACCTCCTAACACAACAGCTCAAGATTTTGCAAGCCACTTCAAAAACAAAATTGACTCCATCAGAAGCGAAATCAGCTCTCAACATACTTCCAATCTCCCACCCCCTTAAAAGCTCACGATCACCCAAAACCCAAATATCCAAAAATGCAGCTCTTTTGCCCCTGTTAATGAGGATGAAGTTTCTGCCCTTATACTGTCCTCCCCACCTCACTACCTGTCCCCTTGACCCCAACCCCTCACAGCTACTCCCCTCCCTCTCTTCTACCCTCAACCCCATACTCACACACATCCATTTTCCAACCTCTCCCTCAGCACTGGTATATTTCCCTCATCTCTAAAACATGCACTGGTCACAACTATCCTCAAAAAACCTTTCCCTTGATCCAACCTCCCCTTCCAATTACCGCCCTATTTCCCTACTCCCTCTTGCCTCAAAGTTCCTCGAAAAAGCTAATTTACGCACGTCTATCCCATTTCCTTACACTAAACTCTCTTCTTGACCCACTGCAATCTGGATTTCGTTCCCATCACTCTACAGAGACAGCAATTGTCAAGGTTACCAATGACCTACTTACAGCAAAATCCAAAGGCCACTTCTCTCTGCTTATCCTCCTTGACCTGTCTGCAGCCTTTGACACTGTTGACCACCGTCTTCTGCTCCAACCCTCAAATCCTTCGGCATCTGTGACACAGCTCTCTCGTGGTTCTCTTCCTATCTGACTAACCGTACATTTTTGGTCCCCTTCTCTTTTCAATCTACACGTCATCACTAGGTTCCTTAATAAAGTCCCATGGGTTTCAATGCTATTTGTATGCTGATGACACCCAAATCTACCTCTCTGCACCAGACCTACCTCCTTCCTTACTAACCCATGTCACTAACTGTCTTTCTCACATCTCATCTTGGATGTCCTCTCACTACCTTAAGCTAAATCTCTTCAAAACTGAACTCCTTATTTTTCCCCCTTCTTCCAATGTCTTCACCCCCAAAATTTCTATAACTGTTAATAATTCCATTATTACCCCTACCCGCACGCCCGATGTCTTGGGGTCACACTTGACTCAGATCTTTCCTTCACTCCTCACATTCAGTCCTTGGCTAAAGCCTGCCGCTTCCACCTTAAAAACATTGCTAAAATTAGACATTTCCTTACACAAAATACAACCAAGATTTTAATCCACTCTCTCATCCTTTCCCACCTCGACTACTGCAATCTCCCGTCCTCTCTGGTCTACATAGCTGCCGCATAGCTCCTTTACAATCCATTATGAATGCCTCTGCCAGGCTCATCTTCCTTACTCGTCGCTCTTCATCTGCTGCACCTCTCTGCCAATCCCTTCTCTGGCTTCCTCTTGCCTCTAGGATTTAAACATAAAATCCTCACCCCTGACATATAAATCTCTCAACTGCACTGCTCCCCCCTACATCTCAGAACTTGTCTCTAGATACTCTCCCTCCCCTTCCCCTTCGATCAGCTCAGGATCTCCTCCTCTCCTCCTCTCTTGTTACTTCCTCACATTCCCGTTTACAGGACTTCTCCAGACTGGCCCCCATCTTGTAGAATTCCCTGCCTCGCTCCATAAGACTCTCCCCTAGTTGTAACAGCTTCAAGCACTCCCTAAAAACTTTACTATTCAGGGATGCATACAACCAACACTAACCTTTCCTAACGCCATTGCTTTCCCCTTGAACCCCTTAGATTGTAAGCCTATGGGCCCAGCTGTTTACAGATCGCTTCATAAGAGCCAACTACAACAGTGAAACTCTCGGCAGGGCCCTCTACCCACTTGACCCCTACAAAAGCTATCCTGTACACCGACTATGTTTACAGCGCTGCGGAATCTGTTGGCGCTCTACAAATACCTGATAATAATAATAATAACATTCACATGTATTATGATGTTTGACTGTACCTCACCAACCATTGCATGTGTATATATCATGTCTTGCAGAATTACATACTGCAGATTTCCACTGCATGTAAGTGAAACTACTACATCCCAACCCCCTTCCCTTAACCACCCTAATTACTGTATATTTCTCATTTGTTTAATTCATGTTTAGGTCACTATGATTTATTATGAATGATGAAAATGGATGTTTATACCTTATGTTCACACCTTCTGTAAATACATTATTAGTTAGATATACCCATGTGTCAATTTATATTGGATGTGAGAAACCTTGATTTACATCTTATAAGTGAATATTAGTATATGTACCCTTCATAAACAACTATGTGATGTCGTTTATAGAACATGAATATGTCATAAACATGATAATAATACCTTTTTTGGACATTTCCACACAGGTATTATTATATGTTTTAACAATATTACTGTACTAAAACACACCTCACATGGATGTGGATGACAATTATATGGTAAATAACAGAGGAAAGATTTATGGTGAACTATAAGAATATTTTTTTTTTTCTTGGATGAGGGGGCTGAGCTGACTGGAGTGGATCTCCTGTTTCTCCTGGGTTGTGTGGATTCAGATGATTCTGCCGAGTGCTGGCCACAGATGAGAGGCTGGAGGCAGTGTCCTGCTGGTGTGTGAAGTGCTCAACCAACACACCCAGGAGTTGGTTTTGTTCCCGCCATCTGTTGTCAATCTGCATCTGCATATCTGAAATAACTCTCATCTGAGCTGGTTTTGGACTAGTCCATTTAAGGATGCTGTCATGTCCCTCTGTAGCTCGATGGTACACTGGAGCAACCTCTGTTGGCTCCTGTGAAACTGTGTTGGTCTCTCTGTCTGCTCTCGCAGCTTGCTATAAGCCTCCTCTGTAGTGAAATGTATTCGTCTCCCAGGGGAGAATACATTGGATCTATAGGCTCTTGAGCAGCAGGGATTGTAGGTACAGGTTCAGCTCTAGCTGCTGGTGCATCATGGACATCCTCAGCTGCTGGTGCATCATGGACATCCTCAGCTGCTGGTGCATCAGGGACAACTCAGCTGCTGGTGCATCAGGGACAACTACAGCTGCTGGTGCATCAGGGACAACTACAGCTGCTGGTGCATCAGGGACAACTACAGCTGCTGGTGCATCAGGGTCAACTACAGCTATATGCTCCTCTTCAGATGTTGGAGCTCTTCCAAGGGAAGAGGATGGTGGAGCTCTCCGGGTGGACTGGTGTCCATTGACGACTAGTGTGCGACCACTCAGCCTGTCCAGTTTGCATTTCCTGTGCGTAAAAGCCATGACTGGCCTGATATTGGGGGGGGGGGTAAAGACATGTACCCTTTGGGGCTGACTTGGCTCCCCCTCAAAGCCAAAAGAATAATCCTCGGCCAGGTATCTTGCCAGGGCTCCTCTGACAATGTTGGTGGCATCACGTCTGGGTCCTCAACAAGCGATCCAACCCAGCTCATGCCTAGGAGCATACTGTCCTTGTTGCTGCATTCCTCGGACTGGTGGTGGAGGTGGATGCATTCTTTGGACTGGTGGTGGAGGTGGATGCATTCCTCGGACTGGTGGTGGAGGTGGATGCATGCCTGTTTGCACCCTGGTGACAGGAGGTTCTGTGGAGGAGTCAAATGATGAGAGGGATTAGTACAATCATATATATGTCCATGTGGGCATACAATGTACATTGATACATGCTAGGGCCTATACTCATTCTCATGTCAAACTCTATAACATGCATGTGCACATTGTGATTTGTGATATGAGGGATTTTAATATGCAAAGTATACATGTATGTGTTTCATACAATAGTTATGTGTACATGTCAGTGATGGAGAAAATGTGTTCTTTAAGTGACACTATGGTCACACAATTTCCTTTAGCCTGATGTAGGCACATAACATGCTTTCTTGAGCTAAAAGTATTGTGATGGCGAAAGTGTCCATTTACTGAAAACTCTACATGTGGCTTGTGGCCTGTGTTACTCTGAGACATGTTAGTATTTCACTATTCCACCTCATATCATGAATTTCAATGTGTTAAGTAGCATTAAATGGACATTAAACCCATTTTTATTCTTTCATGATTCAGCTAGAGCATGCAATTTTAAACAACTTTCTAATTTACTTCCATTACCTAATTTGCTTCATTCTCTTGATATTCTTTGCTGAAAAGCATATCTAGATAGGCTCAGAAGCTGCTGATTGGTGGCTGCACATCAATGCCTCATGTGATTGGCTCACCCATGTGCATTGATATTTCATAAACAAAGGATATCAGAATAATTAAGCAAATTAGATAATAGAATTAAATTGGGATGTTGTTTAAAACTGTATTCTCTATCTGAATAATGAAATAAAAAGATTTGGTTTAATGTCCCTTTAATGTGAAATATAATTGTAGATGTTTTTGTTAGTAGGCCAAATACCATGCTCCTCATTGTGTACATGAATGTGTGACATTAAAGGATGTTATATCTCAAATACATATAATACTGGTGTGTGGGATGTTACTCACCAGCATGCTGTGCTGATGTTGCAGCCCCTGGAAGTCCACGGACTGCTGTGATACTCAGGGACCTGCGTATCATCTCCTGCCATTTGTTATATTCAGCTTCCTGGGGTGGACCACCGCCTGTTCCCCTCTGGTGCATGGCTTCTTGGCCCATCTTCTCCTTCACCCGCCTCTTACAATCGTTCCACCTTTTTTAAGGCCCTCGACAGTCCTCCTCTGCGGGGCCACGCTGTTTACTGCATCCTCGACCATGCAGCCTTACACCTTGGCCAACTCCTTTGCCCTTCTCCTGGCCAAAGAGGGCACTGTGGTTGTCCATGATGGCCTGGACTAGCGCAACATTCTCATAGAACGAGAAGTTCGGGCATCTCATGCGCTCATCGTCTGTGGCTGCCTGGCTTCCTCCCTGGGATGTCCCTGGTGTGGGTTCCTCCCTATCCTCTCCCTCCTCCCCCTTCTGTCCCCATGTGCACCCTCTGTCCCTCTTCTAAGTGTGCCTGGTCTCGGGCAACCCCACTCCCATCATCCCTTCTGGCTCTCCCTCTCCCCACTCCACTTACTCCTGACGGGACCCTGCTGCTCCTCCTGTCCACTACAATAATCCTCTCCCTGCAACTCCGCTCCCCTCTCCCCTCCGCCCTACCTCTCCCTACCATCCTCAAACTACATACACACTCACTCCCACTTCAATCACACACAATCACAACCAAACACTCAGCCTATCACACTGTAAAATAAAAAAAAAATGTGTGAGGTGTTAGAAAAAAAGTGTTGTGTATTTTGTATATGTGTGTATGCAAAATGTGTGCAATATGTAAAAAAAAAGTGTAAGTAAATGTACAGGCTTACAAACAAAAATCCGACCTAACTAACTTTTATGATCTGCGCCTCTCTCACTGCTCTTACTAAATAACTGAACTCACTGTAGTGTGCTGTAGCTCCAAGAACCAACCAAACACACTAAAGAAAATGGCGGCTGCGCATGGGTTTATGTATGAATTTTGAATCTCGTAATTACGTGGCGCATCTTTTAGAACTGGCGGTTATTTTTTACGATTCTTAGCCTAATTTGCATAAAAAACTCTTTATTGAGACTTTACGTGAACAAAACACTGGCGTAAGTACTTGCGACACTAAAATGTGTATTTGCGCACATTTTAGTTGATCGCAGGTTTTTCATACTTACGCCAGTTTAGCATCTGGCGGCACAGTATATGTGATAGCTCGAGTTGCGAGGTGAAATTACGGGCGGCGTGGGTTCCCTCACTTGCGCCGAAAACTACGCCGTATATCGGATCGCGCCCCAGATAGGGAGCCTTAAAAAGAAAAATTGGAGAAACAAAGGTCTCCACTGAAAGAATACACATATAGCACTCAGAAGTGTGAAAATGTGTGTGTATTATCTTGTATGTGATCTTGTAATTTGATCACTACTAATGGTGATTGTCAAATGTAAGAAAAAGAAAAGGGGGATAGTGGAAATAGATTCTAAAATATAACTTTTAATAAGTTCAATAAGTTTAAAATAAAGGGAAACAATTACTTTAAAAACACATACACACGTCTACTTCAGCTATTGTCACTTGTTAAAGGGACACTGAACCCAAATTTTTTCTTTTGTGATTCAGATAGAGCATGAAATTTTAGGCAACTTTCTAATTTACACCTATTATCAATTTTTCTTCGTTCTCTTGCTTTTTTTATTTGAAAAAGAAGGCATCTAAGCTATTTTTTGGTTCAGAACCATGGAAAGCACTTGTTTATTGGTGGGTGAATTTATCCACCAATCAGCAAGAACAACTCAGTTTTTCCTACTTTAATTCCGATTGGCTGATAGAATCCTATCAGCCAATCGGAATTCAAGGGACGCCATCTTGGATGACGTCATTTAAAGGAACCTTCATTCGTCGTTAGTCCATCGGCCAGGAAGGATGCTCCGCATCGGATGTCTTCAAGATGGACCCGCTCCGCTCCGGATGGAAGAAGATAGAAGATGCCACTTGGATGAAGGCTTCTGTCCGGATGGAGGACCTCTTCTGCCCGGATCGGATGAAGACTTCTGTCCGGCTGGGTGAAAACGGCTCAAGGTAGGGTGATCTTCAATGGGGTAGTGTTAGGTTTTTTTAAGGGGGTATTGGGTGGGTTGGGTAAGGTTGGGTGTGGGTGGTGGGTTTTAATGTTGGGGGGGTTGTATTTCTTTTTTTAAAGGTAAAAGAGCTGATTACTTTTGGGCAATGCCCCGCAAAAAGCCCTTTTAAGGGCTATTTGCAATTTAGTATAGGGTAGGGCATTTTATTATTTTGGGGGGGGGGGTTATTTTATTAGGGGGATTAGATTAGGTGTAATTAGTTTAAACTTCTTGCAATTTTTTTGTATTTAATTTTAGCTAATTGTAGTTAATTAATTTAATTTATTTAATGATAGTGTAGTGTTAGGTGTAATTGTAACTTAGGTAAGGTTTTATTTTACAGGTAAATTTGTAATTATTTTAACTAGGTAGCTATTAAATAGTTATTAACTATTTAATAGCTATTGTACCTAATTAAAATAAATACAAAGTTGCCTGTAAAATAAAAATAAATCCTAAAATAGCTACAATGTAATTATTAATTATATTGTAGCTATCTTAGGGTTTATTTTATAGGTAAGTATTTAGTTTTAAATAGGAATAATTTAGTTAATAATAGTAATATTATTTAGATTGATTTAAATAATATTTAAGTTAGGGGGGTGTTAGGGTTAGGGTTTAGACTTAGGTTTAGGAGTTAATAACTTTATTATAGTGGCGGCGGCAGATTAGGGGTTAATAGATTTAATAGGCTATGTGGGCTATGGCGGTTTAGGGGTTAATACTAGAATAGGTTAATTGCGGTGTGGGCTATGGCGGTTTAGGGGTTAATAATTAGGCTTATTGAGTTGTGGGGGGTTGTCGGTGTAGGGGTTAATACATTTATTATTATTAGTGAGAGGGGGGATTACGGATATAGGGGTTTTACGTGTCGGGCTATTTTTGGGAGGCAGGTTAGACTTTTACGGGAGATTTAAAACTATCTTTACTTTTCTTAGGCGCCGGCAGTTTCTAAAGTGCCGTAAGTCACTAGCGACTCCAGAAATTTGTAGTTACGCTTATTTCTGGACATCGCTAGTTTATAAGACTTTCGGCACTTTAGGAACTGCCGGCGGGGTATATGTAATACCCCGATGTGCGAGGTGAAATTACGGGCGGCGCAGGTTCCCACACTTGCGCCGAAACCTGCGCCGTATATGGGATCGCGCCCACTGTGTCTTGAGTATGTATTGCTTTGTAAAGAAATAACAACCTATCACCAAGGGTACATTATCACTTGGTGTTAGTAGCGTTTGGGTGCTTGTGGTTGCTTGTGATACAGGGCAATACAACTATAGAGAGTCTATATCAAACATGAACAGTCTCTATAATTATGCCATTATCTTTTTACCATACTTTAGTATCTACTTCATTATTAAATTATCAATGAGGATATAGTGTTTCTGGGTGTTAACCCTCCTTGGAATTAGTAGTAGTTTTTCCTACTTTGTTTAATATTTTTAAATGGATGTTCTGAGCTTAGGGTTAACCTAGAGTTAACCTATGTTACTTAACCGCACATTGGGAATTTACTAGATTTTATTATTATTATTTACTCAAGACACAGTATCTGTAATGTGGGTAATTATCCAATTGATCACTAGACTCCCCTGATAACGGTATCCCAGCACCATAACTGTCACATAGAATAAGACACTTAACAAGTGACAATAGCTGAAGTAGACGTGTGTGTTTTTAAAGTCATTGTTTTCCTTTATTTTAAACTTATAGAACTTATTAAAAGTTATATGTTAGAATCTATTTCCACTCTCCCCCTTTTCTTTTTCTGACATTTGACGATCACCATTAGTAGTGATCACATTACAAGACCACATACAAGATAATACACACAAACGTTCACACTTCTGAGTGCTATATGTGTATTCTTTCAGTGGAGACCTTTGTTTCTCGAATGTTTCTTTTTAAGCATGCTCAAATACACAGCACAATTTTGCTCCATACATATATATTAATAAAATATTAATTGTAAAAATATATTGAGCTACACAAAGTTGTAAATAAGTTTACAAGTCGTGCCATTGGTTCCTTTTTTGCTTTCCTATAAGATAGGGAGCCTTGTGGCTGAGAGACAAGGTGGTTGGCTGATCCCTAATTTCTAATAGGGTGTTGAATCATTAGTTGACAAAAGCAAGGTGAGGTGGGTGGTAATTGTATCAAGGGGTCATAGGGGTTGATTGCAACATAGGCTCATGTAAAAATCTAGAAGACACTGTTATTGATATCATTGCTGAGGAGGGTTTAACTGAGGGGAGCGTTTATTATGACCACATTGCATACTCTGTTGCATAATCTGAGAACGGTGGAGAGTCCATATAGTATATAGTGTCTTAACTGGTGTATATTTTATATAAAAAACGGTTGTTATTTTATGTGTTTTAAATGTTATTGCCTAATACAGATAGTTTTACAGAGGGTTTACAGGAGCACTTGAGGTAAAAGTAAGATTTAAAGGTGCATTAAAGGTACACTGAACCCAATCTTTTTCTTTCATGATTCAGATAGAGCATGCAATTTTAAAGGGCCACTGTAAGTAAATATTTTCTAAGCCTGTTACTAACTAACTACCCCAAATACGCTTTTTATCATTAGCATTTCATTAACATATCTCTACCGTATATCAGAAATCTTGTCTGCAAATTTAATTGTTTTCCAAACCCACTCCGTGGGTATCCTTTGCTCTGTACCAATCCGTTTACAATACCTAGGTTTCAAAATGGTGCTTTAAACATAAAGTTATTGGTTTAAGTATTTTGAACACACAGTGCTGAAAATAGTGGGCAGGATAACGTGACATCATCGGCGAATAAAAGATATAACTTTTAGAACGTTATGAAACTTCGTTTTGGAGAAAATATAGGTCAGTAGGTTTTAATTAATGTTTATTGACTTTAATATGTTAGTTGTTTAGCTTAAAAATTATAACAGAAAGTAATCCTTTAAGCAACTTTCTCATTTACTCCTATCATTAATTTTTCTTCGTTCTCTTGCAATCTTTATTTGAAAAATAAGGTATCTAAGGTTGTTCACCAAAAATGGGCCGGCATCTAAACTTACATTCTTGCATTTCAAATAAAGATACCAAGAGAATGAAGAAAATTTGATAATAGGAGTAAATTAGAAAGTTGCTTAAAATGTCATGCTCTATCTGAATCATGAAAGAAAAAAAATTGGGTTCAGTATCCCTTTAAATGTTAAAATGTTGTCATATCTAAAACAAAGATTATTTAAGAATGTTAAAATATTGTTTGCAGTAATAAAAAGGTTGCACTAAGCTGTTTATTTTAATCTTTAAATTACAGCACAGCTTGACTCTCAGGGATGCAGTCTCATTGGCTAATAAGCAGTACCCCCCTGTGCTTTATTAGTTGTAGACAAAAACACAACTCACAAATATATATATTTTAAAAACAGTATATGCAACAACTAAAGCTTTATCATTTTAAAATTCTTTCTTTTAGATGTACCAATGAAAAAAATAGAAATAAAAAAAAAAACAACAACAGAAATTTCTGTATCTTGGCCTATAACTAAGTAAACATTATTGCTGTTTTAGTGTTAACATTTTTTTTCTGCATGTGCATGTGAAGCATAGCTAGATATTATCAGTGCACCAGCCTTTTAAATACTGCAGCTGCTCAGAGCACCAATGGGGCTTGTATGATGTCAGTAATTAACAAATTGAGTACAGATGGTACTAGTATCCTAGGCTCCGTGAGCAAGTGCTGGGTTTAAAATGCTGGTGCATGGTGCATATTTAAAGGGACAGTCTACACCAAAAATATTATTATTTAAAAAGATAGATAGCGCCTTTCCTACCCATTCCCCAACTTTGCACAACCAACATTGTTTTATTAATATACTTTAGAACATTTAAACCTCAAAATGTATGCCTGTTTCTAAGCATTTACAGACATCCTCTTATCACATTATTTTTTTATTAGCTTTCCACAATTCATGTGTGCCATATAGCTAACATTGTGCTCTCTCCCGTGGATTTGTGCCCGACCCAGCACTAATTGGCTAAAATGCAAGTCAATAATTAATAAATAAATAGTCATGTGATAAGGGGGCAGTCAGAAGAGACTCAGATACAAGGTAATCACAGAGGTAAAAAGTATATTAATATAACCATGTTGGCTGTGCAAAACTGGGGAATGACTAATAAAAGGGATTATCTATCTTTTTAAACAATAAACATTTTTGAGCAGACTGTCCCTTTAAATACACTATAGCTTTTCTACATTGTATTCTCTTCTTAGAAACAATTACCGGTATTTTATCCTCAGCTACTATGTTTATCTAATCTCTGTTTTTATGTATCTATGTTTATGAAGCTAAATACCAGGGTATTGCTTTATTTATCAATTACGTTTTTTTTTTAACTATCAGCCTATATTCTAAAAACAGCTTGAAACATATGTTGCACTACTTCTATTATTCTTGTATCTGAGGCCACCAAATGGACTGACAGCTCCTCAAATTTATTTAAGAGACTGGCGTCATGGGAAATGTTCATTGTATCACCACAGCACAAATTCAGCACTTTGTGTCCAGTGATTTCATATAATTGTATTAACCAATTTTACTATTTTCAACAAATTAATTTTTTTTTAGAAGTAACATAGCTTTCAATACTACTTATGAAATAATAATGCAGACTTATGGCTTTTTTCTGGTCACAAAAAAAAGAAAAACAACCAAATGTCATCTTAAATATAATAATAAAAAAAAATTAAACCTAAACTAATACCCCTATAAAAAGAAAAAATTCCCCCAAAATAAAAACACCCCTAATCTAATACTAAACTACTGATAGCCATTAAAAGGGCATTTTGTAGGGCATTGCCCTAAGTTAAACAGCTCTTTTACCTCTAAAAAATACTAAGTCCCCCCTAACAGTAAAAAACCCCACCCACCAAACCCCCCAAAATAAAAAAAAAATAACACTAAAAAAAAATAAACTACTCATTGCCTCTAAAGCGGCATTTGTATGGGCATTGCCCTTAAAAGGGCATTCAGCTCTTTTTCAAGCCCAAAAAACCCTAATAAAAAAAAACCCACCCCAAAAATTAAAATAAAAAAGCCCAAATAGGTACTCACTGATTCTGAAGTCCGGCGAAGAAGGTCTTCTTCCAGACCGATCCATCATCTTCTATCTTCATCCGGAGTGAAGGCGGCACGGATAGGAGGTACAGAGCTCTGTTTCCGATGCCTGGATCCTCAGCGGTGGTCCTCAACGGCGGCGGTCCTCGGAGGCAGCATTCCTCTGCGGCATGGAGGCTCCTCTTCTTTCGATGTCCGTCGTAGACTGAAGATTGAATGCAAGGTACCTGCAATCAATTTGGGGTACCTTGCATTCCTATTGGCTAAAATTTTGAAATCAGCCAATAGGATTAGAGCTACTGAAATCCTATTGGATGTTCAAATCAGCCAATAAGATTTTAGTAGCTCTCATCCTATTGACTGATTTCAAAATTTCAGCCAATAGGAATGCAAGGTACCCCAATAAATATGGGGTACCTTGCATTCAATCTTCAGTGTGCGACAGACGATCGCATGAAGAGGAGCCTCCATGCTGTAGAGGACCACCGCCGCCGCCGAGGACCGCCGCTGTTGAGGTGGATTCTTTCACCATCCTGCCATTTTCGGAATCCACCTAGATGCAGCTTACGCTTTGCTGCATCCTGTTACATTTTTTTGGCTGCGTGTGCAGCCAACATCTTTTTGGCTGCCTTGTGCATCCAACATTCCTTTGAGGATGCATGCGCAACTGGCAACGGCGACGGACGCTTTACAAACGTGATTATAGTATATATATATATATATATTTATATATAACTTCAGCACAACATTATATGAAAATATAATGTTAGAATAGCTAAGCCTTATAACCCTGTTATGATAGAGCTACTTTTTCTTGTGATTCCCCTTGTCATAACTAATCATTATTTGGACTTGGCAGATAGTAGCGTTCATGTGGTTTTCAAGAGCGAAGAACACACAGACTTCAGCATCTTTATGGGAAATGCTTGCGGCTTTTTACAGGATATAAAAAGAGATACTATAGCTGTGTGCAACCACACTGCAGACAGAACCTAACCACTCACCACAAGCAAGCATCTGCGGAAAATCAGCATGGAATAACCCCTGCAATGCATTGCAGTATGAGGGAAGATAAGGCAAATCTCATTGAAAGGAAATATAAATTCAGCCGTCTCTCATTTAGAAAAACATCTTTTAAACATCTTTTTAGATGTGTATGCATTCAAAGTGTGTGATCTGAAGTATAGAAAAGGTACTATTCTTTTTGTCAGCAATAATTTAAGGAACTTTGTCATTTTTTATGCTTTTCTCTAGTTTACGTCAATGGTATAACACATGGAGGCTTAATTAGTTTTGTCAAATAATTTCAGATAATTTGCTTTACAAAAAAACATTAACCCTTTAACTGCTAAGCCATTTTTACCCATGTTCTGAGCTGTTTTGCAGTTTTTACAGGCTGCTTACATTTAGGGCCTACTTGGGTTGTCAATATTTAACCCCTTAACGACCAGCGTTGCACCCTGTACGACGCTGGTCGTTATGCCTGCTAAATGGTCTGCGATTTCTGAACAAAGGGGATCCCAGAGAAGCATTTACAAACATTTGTGCCATATGTGCACAAGCGTTTTGTAAATAATTTCAGTGAGAAACCAAAAGTTTGTGAAAAAGTTAACGATTTTTTTTATTTGATCACATTTGGTGGTAATATAGTGGCATGAAATATACCAAAATGGGCCTAGATCAATACTTTGGGTTGTCTACTACACTGCACTAAAGCTAAAATTAACGCTACAAGCTCCCTATAAGCTACCTAATTAACCCCTTCACTGCTGGGCATAATATAAGTGTGGTGCGCAGCGGCATTTATCGGCCTTCTAATTACCAAAGAGTAATGCCAAAGCCATAAATGTCTGCTATTTCTGAACAAAGGGGATCCGAGAGAAGCATTTACAACCATTTGTGCCATAATTGCACAAGCTGTTTGTAAATAATTTCAGTGAGAAACCTAAAGTTAGTGAAAAAGTTAACGATTTGTTTTATTTGATCACATTTAGCGGTGAAATGGTGGCATGAAATATACCAAAATGGGCCTAGATCAATACTTTGGGTTGTCTACTAAAAACAAATATATACATGTGAAGGGATATTCAGGGATTCCTGACATATATCAGTGTTACAATGTAACTATCGCTTATTTTGAAAAAATAAAAAAGGTTTGGAAATAGCAAAGTGCTACTTGTACGTATTGCCCTATAACTTGCAAAAAAAGCAAAGAACATGTAAACATTGGGTATTTCTAAACTAGAAACTTTTTAGCATGAGTGTTTTTTGGTGGTTGTAGATGTGTAACAGATTTTGGTGGTCAAAGTTAGAAAAAGTCTGTTTTTTATAATTTTTTCACCATATTTTATAAAAAAAATTTATAGTTAATTATAAGATATGAAAATAATGCTATATTTAATGGCGAGAAAAACTGTACAGGGAGTGCAGAATTATTAGGCAAATCAGTATTTTGACCACATCATCCTCTTTATGCATGTTGTCTTACTCCAAGCTGTATAGGCTCGAAAGCCTACTACCAATTAAGCATATTAGGTGATGTGCATCTCTGTAATGAGAAGGGGTGTGGTCTAATGACATCAACACCCTATATCAGGTGTGCATAATTATTAGGCAACTTCCTTTCCTTTGGCAAAATGGGTCAAAAGAAGGACTTGACAGGCTCAGAAAAGTCAAAAATAGTGAGATATCTTGCAGAGGGATGCAGCACTCTTAAAATTGCAAAGCTTCTGAAGCGTGATCATCGAATAATCAGGCGTTTCATTCAAAATAGTCAACAGGGTCGCAAGAAGCGTGTGGAAAACCAAGGCGCAAAATAACTGCCCATGAACTGAGAAAAGTCAAGCGTGCAGCTGCCAAGATGCCACTTGCCACCAGTTTGGCCATATTTCAGAGCTGCAACATCACTGGAGTGCCCAAAAGCACAAGGTGTGCAATACTCAGAGACATGGTCAAGGTAAGAAAGGCTGAAAGACGACCACCACTGAACAAGACACACAAGCTGAAACGTCAAGACTGGGCCAAGAAATATCTCAAGACTGATTTTTCTAAGGTTTTATGGACTGATGAAATGAGAGTGAGTCTTGATGGGCCAGATGGATGGGCCCGTGGCTAGATTGGTAAAGGGCAGAGAGCTCCAGTCCGACTCAGACGCCAGCAAGGTGGAGGTGGAGTACTGGTTTGGGCTGGTATCATCAAAGATGAGCTTGTGGGGCCTTTTCGGATTGAGGATGGAGTCAAGCTCAACTCCCAGTCCTACTGCCAGTTTCTGGAAGACACCTTCTTCAAGCAGTGGTACAGGAAGAAGTCTGCATCCTTCAAGAAAAACATGATTTTCATGCAGGACAATGCTCCATTACACGCGTCCAAGTACTCCACAGCGTGGCTGGCAAGAAAGGGTATAGAAGAAGAAAATCTAATGACATGGCCTCCTTGTTCACCTGATCTGAACCCCATTGAGAACCTGTGGTCCATCATCAAATGTGAGATTTACAAGGAGGGAAAACAGTACACCTCTCTGAACAGTGTCTGGGAGGCTGTGGTTGCTGCTGCACGCAATGTTGATGGTGAACAGATCAAAACACTGACAGAATCCATGGATGGCAGGCTTTTGAGTGTCCTTGCAAAGAAAGGTGGCTATATTGGTCACTGATTTGTTTTTGTTTTGTTTTTGAATGTCAGAAATGTATATTTGTGAATGTTGAGATGTTATATTGGTTTCACTGGTAAAAATAAATAATTGAAATGGGTATATATTTGTTTTTTGTTAAGTTGCCTAATAATTATGCACAGTAATAGTCACCTGCACACACAGATATCCCCCTAAAATAGCTATAACTAAAAACAAACTAAAAACTACTTCCAAAACTATTTAGCTTTGATATTAATGAGTTTTTTGGATTCATTGAGAACATGGTTGTTGTTCAATAATAAAATTAATCCTCAAAAATACAACTTGCTTAATAATTCTGCACTCCCTGTATATAATATGTGTGGGTACAGTAAATGAGTAAGATGAAAATTACAGCTAAACACAAACACCGCAGAAATGTAAAAATAGCCCTGGTCCTTAAGGGTAAGAAATTGAAAAATGTTCTGGTCCTTAAGGGGTTAAAGGCTTTAAAACAAGGGGTCTTGGCATGTTAGATGGGGTTGAAGGTTAAATTGTGCTTAAAACATGTGTGTACTTTTATTTTTTATTCTTTTAAGTGTTTATACTTAACCCCCCAAGGCACACAGTGTTTGAAAGAGCATGGAATTATCTTTCAAATGGTGGGTCTTGGAGATTTATAGGGCTTAAGGGAGGCTGAGAGCAAGTGGTTTGAACACCAACCCCTCCATCCAGCTCCCCTAAGCCCTTTTCATCTTCACGACAATTCTGGTTTTCCGGTGTTTAGTGACATCATCACGCAAATGCATGGTGACATCACTGACATCCCCGGATTCCTAGGACTTTGTCGGAGCCCTAGACCACCACGGCACGTGGTCGTCATATGCATATACATAAAGTGGTTAAAGTAATTTATGCATATGCATAATATATTTCAGAAATTAAGTATTGCATTGTGAATATTCTGCCTACAGATAATTTTTAAATGCATATAAAACTTTATTTTGTAAGTACAATTTGCATTGTTTTGCAGTCCATGCCATGGATATGCTTCTTGAAAAGCCTCTTGTGTGCTGTTTACCTTATCTTCTTTTTTGTGGCTAGTTATGGATAGATATAAATGAGCTATTACATTGATCAACCAATTATGTTGTAGCATGTTGCAGGGTTTACATTCTAAATGATGCAGTGTGCACTCCAATTTTTGGTTGGGGAAGGGAGTGGATAAAACACAAATTCCAGAACATGTGGACAAAATAAACAATGAGAGTACATTGCTAAGTTTTGTTTAATGCCCCATATTCATTTAATGCAGCGATTCCCAACCTTTTTTCTCTCCCATACTCCTTGATTAGGCTTTTTATTTATGAGTACCCCTCTCTTCATTACCCCCACCCATACCTCAAAATAAAGGAAGCACTTTTTTATAGGGGAGGTAAGCTATACCTGAATGGAATACGACTGTACGTGTATCAACAGGATTAAAGCACAGATCTCATCCTTAGGAGGACCCCTGCTGTGTGGCTAGCGCCCCTGGCAGCTGCCTGTTTGCCCCTAAACATGGCCCTGGGGGGGGAGTCAAAGTGTAATGATCATAAAAATAAATATTTAAATTTGTGAGAAAAGATCGATATTAACCACCCAGCCACTATGGAATGTTTTTAGTTGGAAGTGAAGCAATCTGAATAAAGCAAGCACTAGCAGCAGTTTTACTTACTGGCACTGACTATCAGGGCCGTCTTTAATATTGACTGGACCCTGGACAAAAAATTTCTTGGGCCCCCCACCCCCCCCACCCCATGCAATTTCGCTCTCCATCCCAACATCCCAAAAAACAACTAAATCAATTTATTTTATAATTGTTTTCAAAATTATTAGCCCAGCAGTAAATCATCACTGCTGGGCTAATCATTAAAAAAAAAATGAAATAAATTGCAATATGTGAAACTGGACCTAAGCAGTATTAATAAGTAAATAAATATATAAATTCCTCCACTGTGGATTCATTTAATATTCTTTTGAATGTGATTCTGGTGTGAGTTTAGCTGGTTAAAGAGATTTAGGGCAGCCAACAGAAGCAAAGCAAGTTAAAGACTGAGGAGGAAGCATGTAGGTGCAGACAAATATAAGTTTACTGACTGAAACAGCAGAACTACTATGGGAAGCTGTAAAATCTGAGACAGAGAGAAAACAAAAACTATAAAAATAAACCTTACATTAATGTGTGAAGTATCAGCATGACACTATACATCAGCCACAGCACATGTCACTTCTTTGCTAGGAACAAGTTCCCTCTCATCCTGCACTAGACAATGCTGCATGGGGAGGGGCGTGTGTGCACTCACTTATTCTTCCCACTGACACCTTTCTACAAAGCACTGTTCCCCTAAAAAACTTCAGTTAGTTGATCTTAGGGCCACAGCAGAAAGAGTAGGGCTAAGGGGACCAGCAGACTGGATGCTGTCTGCCCAAGGCTGCATGGATACAGTGAGAGATGTGTCATACAGTCTCAAGACTGAAGAGAGCAGTGTATGCAGCTGCACAGATGCTCAAATCCTCATGTGCCTGCCGCTCCAGCTTTCTGCTGTATGCGCCTACAGTCAGCCCTACCCAGAAACAATCCCCAGCACCAGAGCAGTTACCTGGTAACAGTGGTAACCCCAGTAGGACATTTTCTGATGCAGTGGGAATGGCTGGATGCCGAGTTAGGGCTTTGCATTCAGTGCTGCACAGTGCACATCTAAAACAGCACATGGCAATAGCTTGGCATGTCACATGACACCGGCACGGTCTGGCAGTTTTTAAAAAAAAAGATATAAGCAGAGTACTTTTGACTGTGACAGTATTAGTACTGAATGTGTGTGTTCCCCATGTCACATCAGCAGTCTGGTATGAACCATAAAAAAAAAAAAAAAAAACATTTTTTTTTTTTGGACTCTTGGGCCCCTCAACAGAGACTGGGCCCTGGGCAGCTGCCCCTTTTGAAACGAAAGAGGAAAACCAATGGCACTACTTGTTTGGATTCAAATAAATATGCTTTAGATCTCTTAATATAATAATCTCTGGAGTGTGTTCCAGATCAAATTTAGTAGTAAAAGAGTCTGTGGTGCTGTGTACTAAATACAAACTTGGAAGGCTAGATGTGGTTAAAGGGATAACCACCGGAAAAGGGTACACTTATAGCACTCAAGAGCAAATTACAAGTGATTGTGTTTGTAGGTTTCAATGTGGTACAGAATTTAAAGAGACAGCATTGGTCTCCAATTGTACTTAAACAAAACTAAATTTAAACCTTAACATTTATTGATTTCACAGTGTTAAAAATTTGCGGAAAACAAGAACAATTAAAAACACTAACCAAGATGGTGCTATGATTGAAATAGAACAAAATAATGTATTAAGGCTAGTAAGAACGTTCCAAGGGTCACTAAAGAGTATATTCCTCCTTAGAGGTCTATGAGTATAGATATAATTATCAAGGGTTTATATAGGCTATAGGGTTTAATAAGATACCCAAGTAGTATAGTAGAGTTGTGTACTGCAAATGTCCAATGATAATTCCTGCAGGATATAATATACCCCCACCTTAACCGTTTTTACAGGTTTAGTAGCATTGGTTTTTCATTTAGATTGTAACAGTAGATCATCAGTTATAAGTACAGAATATAACAGTGTATTGAGATCGTGGGTTCGCTTAGAGTAGTCAAAGCAAACACATATTTTGTGAATTTCGATATCAGTTTACTCAGTGCCCACTGTGATGGTGTACATTGTATTGAAGTATATCATAATATCATTTACTTTGTCCTCTGTTGGATTTCACCACTTTTATGACAAAAGTACAATACCTCTAATGGATTACACCAATTCTGTTACTATGATATGGTTAAATCACAATGGATTGAAAGTGTAATAGTATATGGCTGAGAATTCAGTTATATAATTTAACTGCCAGATACACTTATATAGCTAGGGGTTCAATTATATAACACAACTCATTGGTTATGAATATAAAAATCCAAGTTCAGTTAATATAGTGATACCTGTTATGATTACTTATTGCATTATAACTATTTCAGCTAAGTTTATATGAACGTTAGTTATACTGGAAATCATAACTTATTTATTAGCTGTGCAGACTTGTGATTTTGCTTTAAGTAAGCCAGACTTTGAATAGATATTTGAGCTTTATTGATATATCACCAATTAAAGTTAAACTGTAAAGTATTGATTCGCAAACAGTTACAAACAGGTTGCCAGTTTTTAGGCTGTATGGCTGATTTATTAAAGAATAAACTGTTGAGAGAATAAATGTATTCTACGATGTGGTTGCTTTATGCTTGTTATTGATTAAATAGTTAAGTCTGTTATGACAAATAAGTGTTTGTATGTTTCAACAAACCGCTTTTCCAATTTAAGCATATCAGTTGTCAGTATGTTTTGACATATAGTTTGTTATCTGAATTGTTCACCATTCAGGTTTGAACTATCTGCACCAATCTAATTTTAATTGTGTGTCTTATTAGCATATAGTAGAAACAATATAGCCATTTCCCTTCTCATAGTTTTACTCTTGTGATGTTTAGCATTTGTCACAGTGTTTAGTGGCTAGGATTAAGTAATAGTCTACTGTCAACACCATGTGTTTGACATTTACTATATATATAACTATCCTATGGGTTATCGAAAAATAATGCTTAGTTGATAACTAATAATACTGTGCAGATATAGATTTGGTCGGTCGCTGGCTTTGGCAAGCGGGTCATACCCGGTACTAGCAAAATTCAGCGCTTTCCTAGTGTTTGTATTTATACCATGACCGCTGGAGTAATTGCGTTCCTAACCGGTATTAGGAAACAAAAGGTAGCCTATTATTATCGTGTCATAAGCCAGCCTCTAATCCCAAACTGAGACCCTTGTTAACGTTTAAATTTAAATAAATAATAATATCAATACATAGCCTAAATAAAGTAGTTGATTAACGTGCTAGCACCATTGAAGTTAGCAACTAAAATACAGGAGCTCGCAATGACTCCTCACCATTTCCCTAACTCCCCTTTTGCCCTGTGTTAAAGACGGTCCTGCTGACTATAACTTATTTGGGGATGCAGACCTGCATCTCCTGTGTGACTCGCAACCTCCATGGCTCTACCACACGTGTCCACGCAGCTATGCTGCTGCAGTGCCGCTTTTAACTGCGCACTTGCAGTCAAAAGTTTGTGCACGGCACAGGGGTGGGAGGAGCAGAAGGATAAGCTGTCTGGTGACATAGGGTAATCATTAATATGTGGATCAGAGTCATCCACACCCAGTCCACATATTTTAGGTGCAGGGGCTCCCATCTGCCTATATGCCAGGCCAGGACTTCAGATATCACTTTCTGGCTGAGCGCTCCTTCCTTCCACAGTTCCACGATGGTTATTAGTTGATGACCCATTGAGAGTGCCCCCCGACCCTCCCCCCACATCTTCCACCATTACCAACAATATTTTCGCATGCCCCCAACCGGTCCACTAAGTACCCCCAGGGGTACGCGTACCACAGATTGGGAACCGCTGATTTAATGCATCAATAAATATGATTCTTATAGGGATATAAAAGTGCTAAAAGAAAATGCTCTAAAATGTTAGACCATTTTATTATTGCTCTATTGCTTGTATATAACTGTGTTAAAAACATAGAGCTAGATTATAAATGGAGCACAAAATATTGCTTCCCGCAAATGCTCGGGTATTATAAATTAGGTGCAATGTGAACGCGACCTCGCAATAAATTAGCGCTCAACTTGTAATCTAGCCCATAGTTAGTATCAGCTCCAGAGCAGCAATGCACTACTGGGATGTAGCTGAACACAGCTGGTAAGCCAATGACAAGAGACAAATGTGTGTAGCCACCAATCACCAGTTATCTCTCTTAATAGTGAATGATATGTACATATTCTTTTTCAACAAAGTATATCAAGAAACAAAGTAAATTTGAAATCAGAAGTGAATTAAAAAGTGTCTTAAAAGTTTGTGCTCTATCTGAATCAAGCAAGTTTAATTTTGACTTTCCTATCTCTTTAAGAAGTGTTTTATTTGGTAATAATCATTTCATTTTAAAACCCTTGGTATTATCCTATACATTGCTTTAAGTGTTTATACCTCGTTTTGATGAGGCCCTTACCTAGTATACACACACACATGTATATATATATGTATATATATATATATATATATATATATATATATATATATATATATATATATATATATACACTGTATATACTGTATATATACATATGGTGGATTTGATTTAAATCAAATTGGCTTAAATCATGATTGGAATCACAATTTAAATCACTAGAATGTAAGACTCAATTTAAATCATGGGGGGTTTTTTACATAAAGTTTTAGAGTAATTTTTCAGATATTTTTTCCATTTATATCATAAAATTACTGATTTAGTTCTGTACCTAAATACATAGATAATTATTATAGATTAACTATCTCCAGTTTAATAGATTGATCATTCATATTTGATCAACTTTTCAGCTGTACTTTATTGGATGGAGAAAAATAATGATTACCTTAATAATAACAATTTGAAAAGTTTTATTTAACTAGAAAAAACATAATTTATGTCAGAACTTACCTGATAAATTCATTTCTTTCATATTAGCAAGAGTCCAAGAGCTAGTGACGTATGGGATATACATTCCTACCAGGAGGGGCAAAGTTTCCCAAACCTCAAAATGCCTATAAATACACCCCTCACCACACCCACAATTCAGTTTAACGAATAGCCAAGAAGTGGGGTGATAAAAAAGTGCGAAAGCATATAAAATAAGGAATTGGAATAATTGTGCTTTATACAAAAATCATAACCACCACAAAAAAAGGGCGGGCCTCATGGACTCTTGCTAATATGAAAGAAATGAATTTATCAGGTAAGTTCTTACATAAATTATGTTTTCTTTCATGTAATTAGCAAGAGTCCATGAGCTAGTGACGTATGGGATAATGACTACCCAAGATGTGGATCTTTCCACACAAGAGTCACTAGAGAGGGAGGGATAAAATAAAGACAGCCAATTCCTGCTGAAAATAATCCACACCCAAAATAAAGTTTAATGAAAAACATAAGCAGAAGATTCAAACTGAAACCGCTGCCTGAAGTACTTTTCTACCAAAAACTGCTTCAGAAGAAGAAAATACATCAAAATGGTAGAATTTAGTAAAAGTATGCAAAGAGGACCAAGTTGCTGCTTTGCAAATCTGATCAATCGAAGCTTCATTCCTAAACGCCCAGGAAGTAGAAACTGACCTAGTAGAATGAGCTGTGATCCTCTGAGGCGGAGTTTTACCCGACTCAACATAGGCAAGATGAATTAAAGATTTCAACCAAGATGCCAAAGAAATGGCAGAAGCTTTCTGGCCTTTTCTAGAACCGGAAAAGATTTTTTGCGCCAAAAAAGTCCGCGCCAAGAATGACGCAATAAAATGAAGCATTTTCAGCCCCCGCGAGCCTAACAGCCCACAGGGAAAAAAGAGTCAAATTTTTAAGGTAAGGAAAAATGTTTGATTCAAATGCATTATCCCAAATATGAAACTGACTGTCTGAAAATAAGGAATGTTGAACATTCTGAGTCAAGGCAAATAAATGTTTGAATACATATATTTAGAACTTTATAAACAAAGTGCCCAACCATAGCTTAGAGTGTCACAGAAAATAAGATTTACTTACCCCAGGACACTCATCTACATGTTTGTAGAAAGCCAAACCAGTACTGAAACGAGAATCAGCAGAGGTAATAGTATATAAATAAGAGTATATCGTCGATCTGAAAAGGGAGGTAAGAGATGAATCTCTACGACCGATAACAGAGAACCTATGAAATAGACCCCGTAGAAGGAGATCACTGCATTCAAATAGGCAATACTCTCCTCACATCCCTCTGACATTCACTGCACGCTGAGAGGAAAACCGGGCTCCAACTTGCTGCGGAGCGCATATCAACGTAGAATCTAGCACAAACTTACTTCACCACCTCCATAGGAGGCAAAGTTTGTAAAACTGAATTGTGGGTGTGGTGAGGGGTGTATTTATAGGCATTTTGAGGTTTGGGAAACTTTGCCCCTCCTGGTAGGAATGTATATCCCATACGTCACTAGCTCTTGGACTCTTGCTAATTACATGAAAGAAATAATCATTACCTTTATATTGATAATTTAAACTAAAAAATTGTCATTATAGGTTTTGAACTAAGGTCCTTGTGCAGATCTATTCCACTCCAAACAATCTTCTATTAACTGAGCTTCTTAAAACTTAGTAAGGGGTTGATTCTGTGTACATAGAATGTTAGGGGAACATATGGATTAAAGGGACAGTAAAGTCAAAATTAAAATGTCATGATTCAGAATATTTCATTTTAAACAACTTTCCAATCTACTTCTATTATCTAATTTGCTTCGCTCTCCTGGTATCCTTTGTTGAAAGAAAATCCAAAGCAAGGGGCAGCAATATATTTATTTAACATTCAAGCACAGCACAAAACAGCAGCAACATTTTGGGAGTATTTCCCGTATTCATGCTAACAGGTGTAGTAAACTTATCACAATTTATACTTATTCACCACAAGGGGGCACAATAGAGAACCCTCAACATTTAACTCTTTATGTTCTTCTATTCTTAAAGGTAATGTCTTAAAGGGACATTTATACAAAATATTAAAAACAATTTTTTTGAAAAACATACCAAGGAAGGCTCAGGTGAAGCAATAAAGCAATGCACTGCTGGTTGCTAGCTCCTGATTGGTGACTGCATATATATATATATATATATATATATATATAAAATACCGTCCAAAGTACAGTGTTACCCTCCTATGGACATCTGCCTGGGTGCAAGCATGCAATGAATATTCCTGGAAAAACGGATGCACTCTCAGGTCTTTTAGTGAAGAAAAGTTAACAATCTTTAATGTTTTTTTGTTTTTTTGTTTTTTAGTGAAGAAAAGTTAACAATCTTTAATGGAACGTTTTCAGGGACTTCCTCCCCATCATCAGCATAAACATAGAGTGCAATAAACAAACATATATACAAATAAAGTGATTAAACAATGGCAAATACCTGTGTAAATTAGTGTACTTTCAGTGAAGTGGCGCCAAACAGTGTGTGTGGAACGCATATCCTGCGTTCCACTGTGCAAACCGGAAGGAGTTAAGCTGGTTATGTTTCCGGTTGTTGCTATAAAGTATAATAAAATATAATAGTATAAAATAACTTAAATTTAGTACATCAACTGTGGCTTAGAACATAATAGTGTACATAGCTGTCCGTTGTGTATATTACTGCAAGTTATATTTATATCGTTATATATGCAGCGTGGGTCTAAGTGTGGAATGATACCCCTTTTGCACATATGTGCCCGTGTAGTGCGAGTTAGTGTGCACATCTACATATCCATCATTATCTTTTAATGCTCAACCCATCTTTTTATCTTACTTCGATGTCTCCCGATTGTGTCTAAGTTTTGTACGGAACCGCCGTTTGTTGTCCTGGTTGGCATGGAGACCGGCTGTTGCTGGATCTACTTGGCGGATTGTTCCATTTGCTATATTTGGGATAATAATTTGTTTCCTTGGTTGGCATGGTAACCAACAACTACTGGATCTACTTAGCGTGTTGGTCTGTACGCTAGGTATGTCTTTTACATTCCCTAAGGCCCTTATATTGACTATTGTTGTGCCAACCTATTGTTAAAGGGCTACACTTATCAGGGATATATGAAGAAATGTTATCCAATTAGTGCTATATAGGGGTTTACATCCATATCTAAACTCAAGCTTTGTACATCACTTGAGTATCTATATGGGCATAATTCTATATACAAATAAAGAATAAAAATAAAATTAAATTAAAAGTAAATAAGTAAAAGCATCTCTGGTGCTGTTACTTCTATGTACACCGAGTGTCTGTGCTGTGTTAATTGGTTTTTGTACTGCTATATATTATGACATAACTGGTCTATAGAAACTGAACTGTAACCATCCCTGCACGTCATATATTCCCATCGCTGACAGTTTGTTAGTTCAAACATACTCATCAAATGTTGAAAAAAATGTTAGTTACATATTTAGACATATTAATGAATACGAATTTCCTTCAGATTTTAAATGGAATGTTAACTATATTGTAGTCCCAGTTTAGTGACCCTATTGAATGTCCATTCACAACCTGACTTATTTGGTGCTTGGAATGGGGGTTATTTCCATCCCCTAGTACTTTATCTGTCCGTAGTCCGCTACTGTATATCTCTGTGATGTCATTAGTGGTTAGTTTCCTGTGTCTTGTAAAATGAAGTCTTCATCTGAATATTAGTATAGGTAAATGTTGACAATAAGGCTGCTCAATAGTTTAAGTTTTCATGAGTATTTATGGGCAGCTGGCTTAGGGGGACCGAGAGCTGTTGATTGGAGGGGATCACCTCCGTGCCCCCCCCCCCCCAAAACAGGTTGTACGCCCTGTGCTGAATAGTCTACCTCTAGAGGGGCCTGACCTCCAGCACGTAGCCACAATTTACTCAAAGTCCACTCACCATGCCCCAGTATGTATCTCTACTTAAATGAGAGCCTTGAAGTCTGGGGGGGAATTTAATCCTCCTGGGGCTACAGTGCCCAACCTATACATCCACTCTGCCTCTCGCCTTAACAGGGCCTTATTGCGATCACCCCCCTTGTCCAGGGGGGGGGGATATGATCAATCAGGATGTACCTGATGGTAGATACTTGATGTCCCATTCTTGCACAGTGTCTGGCCACTGGTTGGTCCGAATCTCCTTGGGCCAGCGCTTGTCGTATGGCCCGTCTATGGTTGGCCATCCTTTCGCGGAGTGTGCCGCTCGTTTTGCCCACATAGAACCGGGCACATGGGCAGAATAAGAGATATACTACGAATGTAGTATTGCAGGATATAGAATGTTTGATCTTAAATACTTTGTTTGTATGTGGATGGTGGAAGTTTTTTGTTGCCATTAGGCCATTGCATGTTGTGCACCCTAGGCATCGATATGAGCCTTTGATGTTTGTGTGAGTTGTATCCATGTAGCTTGGTTTAGGGTCTGTTCGTACTAGGATGTCCCTGAGATTGGTGCCCCTCCGATATGCTACCATAGGTGTCAGGTTGTGCGTAAATGTCAGTTTAGGGTCTGTTTTTACTACTGGCCAACTACTACTCGTAATATTCTTCCAGCCATAGTAGTATTGGGTGAGAAGGTTGTTGCCATGATCAATTTGTTTTCTTTCTCTGTTGGACTGTCCTTGTGTATGAGGCTGTCCTGTGTGTACGGTAGGACTTCTTTTAAGGTGCTGTCAACTGTCTGTTGTTTGTAGCCCCTCTGCAGAAATTTGTCCCTCATGAGTTGCAACTGTGAGACCCCTGTGGCAGTGCTGGAATTGTTACGTATGACTCTAGTCATCTGAGACTTGACTATGCCTTTTAATAGGGCTGGAGGGTGACAACTAGTGGCATTTAAGATTGAGTTTCTGTCAGTGGGCTTACTATAGAGCGTGGTCCCTAGGACATTACCTTGTATGAAAATATTGAGATCTAGGAATTGTATCTCTTTATCATGGTGTGTCATTTTGAACCTCACTGGTGTGGGGGTGTTGTTCCAATCTTCAAACCAATCTAGTAGTGTTAAAGATTGTTAACTTTTCTTCACTAAAAGACCTGAGAGTGCATCCGTTTTTCCAGGAATATATATATATATATATATATATATATATATATATGCCTTTTGTCATTGACTCACCCAATTTTTTCAGCTATCTCCCAGTAGTACATTGCTGCTCCTTCAACAAATGATACCAAGAGAATGAGGCAACTTTAATAATAGAAGTAAATTTGAAAGTTAATTAAAATGTTTTGCTCTGTCTGAAGCAAAAAAACAAACATTTTGTGTTTATGCCCCTGTAAAGTCTATTCCTCAACTTTGTATGTTTATTTTATACAATTTTTACTGTGGAGAAGATGTGTGTTTTTGAAACCTCCCGGGAGAGCATGACTGTGAATGGATTAATAGAATTAATTTACCAAAAAAATTAAGCATCACAGCTATGAATATACAGCCTCATGCTACATAATCAAAAACTAATCATTATTTTTAGATGAATAACCTTTGTATTATTATGTATCTTAAATAAAAAACTATCTTTAGTTAGATTTTTCTTTAAAATGCATTTAATCTAATAAAAAATTCCTATTTAAATAAACTAAAATCTGATCATATATAAAATATATATTTATAAAACATATGTGTGTGTAGTTATGTAGGTAATGATGGTAGTGAAGAGAGTAATATTTCCTTCAGTGCAAGTAGGCCTTGAAATCTGAAGAGCTAATTGCACTGAGGTAATTGCCTTAAAGGGACACTGAACCCAAATTTTTTCTTTTGTAATTCAGAAAGAGCATGCAATTTTAAGCAACTTTCTAGTTTACTCCTATTATCAATTTTTCTTCGTTCTCTTGCTATCATTATTTGAAAAAGAAGGCATCTAAGCTTTTTTTTGGTTTCAGTACTCTGGACAGCACTTTTTTATTGGTGGATGAATTTATCCACCAATCAGCAAGGACAACCAAGGTTGTTCACCAAAAATGGGCCGTCATCTAAACTTACATTCTTGCATTTTAAATAAAGATACCAAGAGAATGAAGAAAATTTGATAATAGGAGTAAATTAGAAAGTTGCTTAAAGGGCCACTGTAAGTAAATATTTTCTATGCCTGTTACTAACTAACTACCCCAAATACGCTTTTTATCAATAGCATTTCATTAACATATCTCTACCGTATATCAGAAATCTTGTCTGCAAATTTAATTGGGTATCCTTTGCTCTGTACCAATCCGTTTACAATACCTAGGTTTCAAAATGGCGCTTTAAACACAAAGTTATTGGTTTAAGTATTTTGAACACGCAGGGCAGGATAACGTGACATCATCAGCGAATTAAAGATATAACTTTTAGAACGTTATGAAACTTCGTTTTGGAGAAAATATAGGTCAGTAGGTTTTAATTAATGTTTATTAACTTTAATATGTTAGTTGTTTAGCTTAAAAATTATAACAGAAAGTAATCCTTTAAAATTTCATGCTCAATCTGAATCACGAAAGAAAATATTTGGGTACAGTGTCCCTTTAACTATATTATCATTGGAAATTGCCACCAATTACAAAAATCAATGCATGTTTAAAATGTACATGCAATCTTCTTTGACAAAATGCTTTGTCATTTAATACTGTTATTCTGGAGTGAACATAAAGTATACTGCCCTAGAGTTATAATCTGCAAAATACTACCCTCATTACAATTCCAATTAATTAGCACAAGGATTAATTGCATTAGTAAATTTGCCCAAATTTTATTTGCAAGGGTTTCAGCAATTTTATTGCAGATTCAAAATATTCATGACAAATGCATAAGCAAAAGATGCATTCCGCTGAGAATGAGCAAAACGATGTGCTTATTCATTAGGCCAATTCTACTATGAGTGCAGTGTCTTAATTCATTTTGTCTTTCACAGAGGGAAATATCAGTCTGAACCTGCCAAAATGGCATCCTAGCCCTGAAATACCAGGCAAGTCCCCTCTGAACAAGGGAAAGCAACAAATTCCAAATGTATGTTTTGGTCTTTCATGCCCTCATCCGTAAGAACAAGGAAAACATGGTTGCTTATTTATTAAATATTAAGAATGATGGACTTATGTATTTGAATGCCATTTTTTTTGCATTTAAACGGGAATAACAATTTAAGATGTGAAATTAAAGTCACATTATAGTGCCGAAGTAACATGCTTTAATTAGAGTATGTCATTTTAATACTAACAACCCTGCAAACCCACATGTTTAACTCCTGCAAAGAGTTAAACACATAGTTAAAGTACTACTGATAACAATAATAATAATATTAATACAAAGTTACAACTTTTTAACATTAAAATTGTTATAAACTCCAATCTTCTCATAAAAAATTGTTAATTTAAAGTTCTCAAAACGTAAAGATGATTAAATTACTGATAATTGTGAGAAGTCCTGTGACTACCAGATCAAGACCATTAAATGGCCAGTCCAATATCCAGACATGAACTCTGTGGAAAACCTCTGGAATGTGATCAAGAGAAAGATGGATGGTCAGAAGCAATCAAATAAAGCCAAGTTGCTTGAATTGTTTCGCCAGGAATTGAATAAAGTCACCCAACAGCAATGTAAAATATTGGTGGAGAGTATGCCAGGATGCATGAAAGCTGTGATTGAAAACCAGGGTTATTCCACCAATATTGATTTCTGAATTCCTGCTAAGTTAAACATTAGTATTGTGTTGTTTAAAAATGGAAATGAACTAGTTTTCTTTGTATTATTCGAGGTCTGAAAACACTGCATCTTTTTGGTTATTTTGACCATTTATTATTTTCTGCAAATAAATGCTCTAAATGACCATATTTTTATTTGGAATTAGGGAGAAATGTTGTCAGTACCTTACAGAATAAAACAAAAATGTTAATTTTGCTCCAACACATACCTATAAATAGTAAAACCAGAGAAATGGATAATTTTGCAGTGGTCTCTTTAAAGAACCAATTAAAACAATAGAATTGCATAATCCACAAGTGCACAATAAAAAGACAATGCAATAGAACCAAGTAATTACCTTTGGGTGATGATGAAGCGCATGTACGCATGCACGAAACGGGTCAGATTATAGGGAGCACTCCTTTTTTACCCTATGGCTCAGATCCAATAAACTGAAGATTATATATACTTTGGGACTCAGTGCTCCTGTGTTACACTTATATACATATTTAATAATCCAGTACTGTTGTTTTAATAAAACAGTGACTTTTGTGCTCTCTCCCTTCCATCCGCAGTTTCCATACATGGTACTCACAGCTTGACACTAGGCATAGCAAGCCCTGGGTTGTCTTAAAGGGACATTAAACCCAAATTTTTTCTTTCATGATCCAGATAGAAAATAAAATTTTAAACAACATTCCAATTGACGTCTATTATCTAATTTGCTTTATTCTTTAGAAATTCTTTGCTGAAGAAATAGAAATGCACACGGGTGAGCCAATCACACGAGGCATCTATGTGCAACCACCAATCAGCAGCTACAAAGTCTATCTAGATATGCTTTTCAGAAAAGTATATCAAGAGAGTGAAGCAAATTAGATAATAGAAGTAAATTGGAATGTTGTTTAAAATTATATTTTCTATCCGAATCATGAAAGAAAAAATTTGGGTTTAATGTCCCTTTAAGCAGCACAATAGCACCTAAAGGAACATACAACCCAATGTTTTTCTTTCATGATTTAGATAGAACATACAATCTTAAACAACTTTCAGTAACTTACGCCAGTATATTGTTCGCGTAAATCTTAGGGCTTCTTTTATTTTTAATGGTCTGAAAAAGAGCTGAATGCCTTTTAAAGGCAATGCCCATACAAATGCCATTTTGGGGCAATGGGTAGATTAGGTTGTTTTTAATCTAACAGAAAGAAAGGGTCGAGGAGCACTTTGAAATAAAACTTTGCTTTTATTTGATCCATTTAAAAATGATGTTAGGACAATAACAAAGTTCAGGTGAAGTCTGCTGATGTCAGCTACCCAGCTGACGCGTTTCAGCTTTTACGCCGTAATCATAGTTGTATAGAGTTTTTTTTAGTTCGTTTTTTTTATTTTGGGGGGGTGGGGGGTTGTAATGTTAAGGGGTAAATTGTTTATTTTCTTGGCAAAAGAGCTGTTAATTTTAGGGCAATGCCCTACAAAAGGCCCTTTAAGGGCTATTGGTAGTTTGTTTATAGATTAGGGGGGGTTATTTTAGGGTCTTTTTTTTTAATGGGGGTATTAGAATAGGAATAACTTTTTTATTTTGGATAATGTCGTTTGCTATTTTCTGTAATGATAGTTTTTTTTCTGTAATGTTAGAGTTGTGTTTGTTTTTTTAAGGATAGTTTTTTTTATTTTCTGTACTGTTAGGGTTTTTTATTTTCTGTAAGGGTATTTTTTTATTTCCTGTAATCTTAGTTTTTTTTTTTTTTTTTCGGTAATCTTAGGTTTTTTATTTTATGTAATGTTAGGGTTTTTTTGCAATGTAGATTTTTTTATTTTTTTATTTCTTTTATGTTTTTTAACGTAGTTCGTATATTTTTAATTTTATTTAAGTGTATTTTAATTGAGGTTAAGTTAGGGGGTGTTAGATTAGGGGGCTTAGTTATTAGTTTAATACTTTGCGTTGTGGGGGGTTGGCTGTTTAGGTGTTAATATTATAATTAGGTGTTTGCGATGTGGGGGGTTGGCGGTTTAGGCGTTAATATTGTTATGAGGTACTTTGTGTTGTGGGGGGTTGGCGGTTTAGATGTTAATATTTTTATTAGGTACTTTGCTTTGTGGGGGGATGGGGGGTTAAGGGTTAATAGGTTTATTAGGTAGTTGGGGATGGCGGTTTAGTGGTTAATACTTTAATTAGGTACTTTGCATTGTAGGGGTGGCGGTTTAGGGGTTAATAATTTTATATAGTAGTTGCAATGTGGGGGGATGGCGGTTTAGGGTTAATACATTTTATTAGTAAGTGCAATGTGGGCGGATGGCGGTTTTCGGGGTTAAAAACCATTATAGGTGTTTGTTAAGGCTTCCAGGGAGTTACAATGCTTTTTTCTATGCACAAGGGTTGCTGCGCCTGCCTATATGTGGTGAGCTGAAATAGAGTAAAATATCTCCAGTCTGCATGCATAAGTCCTTGCATATATGATACCGACTGGCGACGCCAGTTCTGTGTTAGTTTATGGGAGTAAAAAATGTGAGTGACGTGTAACTTGTCTGCTGCACTGGGTACGCTTGATTAGACTAAAAATTGGTGACAATGGTTTGTGCGCACGTCGCCAGGTATGTGATCGCACCCTTGGAGTTTAAAACTTCTCCCCCCCGTCACAGAAGCGGTGCACATTCATAGATCAGTAATATTGGTTTCTTCTTAACAAGACATATTATGCACTTCAGTTGAGCATGCACAATACAGAGTGGGAGCTTTACATTTTGCAGTGGTTGTATTGCTTTAGATAACCTGAGGTTTTTTTTACATATATATTTGTTATAAAACTTTAAAACTGTGCAAATTAACAGCAACAAATGTAAATTGTTAAAGCTAGCCCAAAGGGTTAGGCACAGTTATAAAAAAAAAGTCATCATCGTCAGTGATCTGTGAAAGTGCTTCTGTTACAGGATGTAACAATACACAGACTACAAGGTAGCAGTGCTCAGTATAAAGATGCAGAGTTGGCTTCTGTAATGGGTTAAAACAAGTGAACGACTTTAAACAGAGCTGCAGTTAGAGGAGGTAAACAACAGCAGGGTGAGCAGTGATCATGCTTCATTATAGTTGTGCTCAGCAGTTTAATTACTGGTTATAGAAAAGCTGTGTAAACAAGTGAAAATAAATAAATGGTTCATGTTTTCATTGTTATCTTAAAGTATTGGTCTCATTGTGTATGCAGTGCGAAAAAAAGGTAAGGAGGGGAACTTAATGTTACTGTACACTGTCCCTTTAAGTACATCTTAAAGGGCATTAGTGCAGGTAGAAAACCCTTTATTCATATTGCTTGGCACCAGAAAAGGTTTGGATTTTGGAATAGTTTGGATTTTGGAATGTTTGCTTCTGTAAAATGGTACAGTTTGGAAAGAAGAGGGAACCAAGTGTAAACAACATCTTATGTCATTTAGGCAATATTTACATATCATAATACAGCTTATACATGATATCTAAAGGTAGTTTTATACCATTTTAATACCTTTGTATACATAGTACCATCAGAAAGAAGTACAGTACTGTAATCAGAAAGGTAATATTTGTTGTTTTAAATAAATATACTGTATAGCCTATTATTTGCATTTTAGAACACAAAAACCAAAGCAAAGACACTGGCAGAGAAAATTGTGACCTACAGGCAGGAAAATAGTTACTTTTCATATTTTTTTTAAAAAAAATATTTGGAATTTCCGGAATTAGAGACTTGTACCTGCATGTTTTTCTATGCACAAAAGCAATGCTATACGAGAAGTCACAAGGACTTTACTAGAGCTTTTCACTTTGGGTAATATTTTCATCTTTAACGTAATTATCACTTAAGTGTAAGGATTAACCAGGGACTTGAAACGTGAGTTTCAACTTTGCACTCAAATTAATATAAGGAGCATTCTCGATCCACTTGTAATCTAGAGCGTAATCTGTCATTTTAGCAAATATGTGCCTTATTTATACCTTCTGAACTTACTATCTTCCAACTTAAAATAACAACCTGCTGTTCTGATCCTGATTTTTATAAGGAAATTGTAATTAAAGTGAATGTAAATTTTGATGATAAAGTGCCCGGTTTTTAAAAATTTGATTAAAAACAGGGGTACTTTAATTCATCAAAATTTACATTTAACTTGTAATGTGAAAATACTTACCTTTTAATCTTGACAGCCGCTCCAGCTTCCCCCGGTCGTCGCAAGCCTCTTCCTACGTCAGAAATGACGGATCAGTCATTCTCCAATCACGGCATCCCCCCCCCAGGAGAATCAGTGTCTGATTCAACGACATGATTGGAGGAAGCTGGATTCCTCATTTTAGACCCAGGAGGAGGTTTTGCGACGGGCGGAGGAAGCGATGCAGCGACTGTCAAGATTAAAAGGTAAGTATTTTCACAACACGAGTGAAATGTAAATTTTGATGAATTAAAGTGCCCCTGTTTTTAATCAAATTTTTAAAAACCGGGCACTTTATCATTAAAATTTACATTCACTTTAATGTGAATATCTCTAAAACCTATCTTGCTTCTCTATTAGAAAATATATATACCTTAAGTGGAAAAAGTTTTACATGAAACATACATATGGAAGATTTTTTTTTTATTATTATGAGTCTATGGGGCTGATTTATTAATAGTTGGACGGACATGAGCCACTGTAGCAGATCATGTCCGCCTGACATCGCTGAATGCTGACAGCATACGCTGTCGGCATTTAACATTGCACAAGCAGTTCTGGTGAACTGCTTGTGCAATGCCGCCCCCTGCAGATACGCTGCCAATCGCTAGAAGGGGTTGTCAGTCAACCTGATCGTATGAGATTGGAAAAAGTGATGTCCGCAGCCTCAGAGGAGGCGTACGAGTTAAGGAGCAGCGGTCTTAAGACCGCTGCTTATTAACTCCTGTTTCCGGCAAGCCTGGATGCTCACGCAGAAACAGGGGCATTCAGGGCCATTCGGCCCTTAATAAATCGGCCCCTATGTTTCAACCTTATAACTATGAAGTTATATTTTAAACATTGTTTTAGTTGAATGCTGAGCAAGTCAGTGGTGGACTTGGACATAGATTCGAGATCAGAAGATCACATGTCAGACATGGCAATGGCTATTCATATAAAGCATGAGATCTCAAATTCATCTCAAGATCTTATCTCAGAAAAAAGTGATAATGCAGAGCAAATGTTCAAAAGTAGATTGTACAGTAAAGTCAAAATTAAACTCATGATTTAGAGTATGTAATTTTAAACAACTTTCCAATTTACTTCTGTTATCAAATTTGCTTCATTCTCTTAGTATCTTTAATTGAAGATTAAAACTAGGTAGGCTCATAAGAGCTCAGGAGTGGGCACATGTCTTTAGTTCTCTATATGTCAGCAGTGTTTTGCAACATTGTATAACAAAGCTACAAAAAATGTAGCTTTGTTATAAAATAGGAATAAGAATATCTATTTATAAATACAGGTAGCCCTCAGTTTACCCCGGAGTTAGGTTCCACAAGGAATGGTTGTAAAACGAAACTGTTGTAAATTGAAACCCAGTTTATAATGTAAGTTAATTGGTAGTGAGGGAGTTAGGTTCCAGGCTCCTCTCAAAATTGTCATAAGTAACACACTTACATATACATTATTTTTAAAGCTTTGAAATTAAGACTTTAAATGCTAAACAGCATTATAAACCTAATAAAATAATCACACAACACAGAATATATAATTAAACTAAGTTAAATTAACAAAAACTTTTGCTAAACAGCATTATAAACCTAATAAAATAATCACACAACACAGACTTCACTTGCATTTTTCTGCAAACAGTTCTTTCTATGCATTCCAATCTGGACTGATTTATAGACAGGAAGATCTTGTTCCTTTGAAATCTGCTCGATAGCTCAGGTCTGGTTAAACTGATTCATTTCAGCTTGCTTGGCTTTGCTGCAACACAAGCGGACAGCTCCACCTACTGGCTATTTTAATAAATCCACTGCTTCTCAATGCTTTTCAATAGCAGTTACATAACTGGAAAAAAAGGTTGTTATTCTGAAACGGTGTAAATTGAACCGTTGTAAAACGAGTGCCACCTGTACTTAAAACATATTCTGCTATGTGAAGAACATTGGAATGTGAAATATTTACAGTAAATACACGGTTAAACACATTATTAAAAATGAATATTGCATTAATATGCTGTAACATGTTTTCATCTACTTGACTGCAAAGGGCTTCAATGCACTTACATATATATATATATATATATATATATATATACACACACATGTCTATATATGTATATATATATATATATATATTTATATGTTTATATGTGTATATATGTCTATAAATACATATATACACATATAAATAAATATATATATATATATATATATATATATACACACCTACATATTTAGACATGTATATGTATGTATCTCAATGTTAAAGCCCATTGCAGCTTTTATAACTCTTTTGTGCAATATTTGTTAAAAAAATAATTTTTATTAGTGTTATTATAAGTGTAACTGTACTTTTAAATATTTTGATGTGTTTTGTAACACTTTTTTGTTTTGCAAAACAGTTAACCAGAGCTCTGAAGTTGCACTATCTTGACGCGCATTAAGTTAAGTTGCGCTCAAATGATTGCATTTACTTTCAACTTGTAATCCACCCAACGCGTGCAAACAGCCGCGATAAACCCAATATCACTTGCACACATTGTATCAATTAGAAATTTACGCCTAGATTTAGAGTTCTGCGTTAGCCGTCAAAACCAGCGTTAAGGGGTCCTAACGCTGCTTTTTACCGCCCACTGGTATTTAGACTCAGCCAGGAAAGGGTCTAACGCTCACTTTCCAGCCACGACTTTTCCATACCGCAGATCCCCTTACGCCAATTGAGTATCCTATCTTTTCAATGGGATCTTCCTAACGCCAGTATTTAGAGTCTTGGCTGAAGTGAGCGGTAGACCCTCTACCGACAAGACTCCAGCCGCAGAAAAAAGTCAGGAGTTAAGAGCTTTATGGGCTAATGCCGGTTTATAAAGCTCTTAACTACTGTGCTCTAAAGTACACTTACACCCATAAACTACCTATGTACTCCTAAACCGAGGCCCCCCCACATCACCGCCACTCTAATAAAAAATTTTAACCCCTAATCTGCTGACCGGACACCGCCGCCACCTACATTATCCCTATGTACCCCTAATCTGCTGCCCCTAACATCGTCGACACCTACATAATATTTATTAACCCCTAATCTGCCCCCCAACGTAGCCGCTACCTCACCTACACTTATTAACCCCTAATCTGCTGACCGGACCTCGCGCCACTATAATAAATGTATTAACCCCTAAGCCGCCTCACTCCTGCCTCGCAAACCCTATAATAAATTTTATTAACTCCTAATCTGCCCTCCCTAACATCTGCGACACCTAACTTCAAGTATTAACCCCTAATCTGCCGACCGGACCTCGCCGCTACTCTAATAAATGTATTAACCCCTAAAGCTAAACCCTAACACCCCCTTAAGTTAAATATAATTTTATTCTAACGAAATAAATTAAATCTTATTAAAAAAATTAATCCTATTTAAAGCTAAATACTTACCTGTAAAATAAACCCTAATAATTACATTGTAGCTATTTTAGGATTTATATTTATTTTACAGGCAACTTTGTATTTATTTTAACCAGGTACAATAGCTATTAAATAGTTATTTACTATTTAATAGCTACCTAGTTAAAATAATTACAAAATTACCTGTAAAATAAATCCTAACCTAAATTACAATTAAACCTAATACTACACTATCAATAAATTAATTAACTAAACTACCTACAATTACCTTCAATTAAATCAACTAAACTAAATTACAAAAAAAAACACACACTAAATTACAAAAAAATAAAAAAAGATTACAAGAATTTTAAACTAATTACACCTACTCTAAGCCCCCTAAAAAAATAACAAAGCCCCTCAAAATAAAAAAATGCCCTACCCTAATCTAAAATAAAAAGTTAACAGCTCTATTACCTTACCAGCCCTTAAAAGGGCTTTTTGCGGGGCATGCCCCAAAGAAATCAGCTCTTTTGCCTGTAAAAAAACCATACAATACCCCCCCAACATTACAACCCACCACCCACATACCCCTAATCTAACCCACCCAGACCCCCCTTAAAAAACCTAACACTAAGCCCCTGAAGATCTTCCTACCTTGTCTTCACCCAGCCGGGTACCATCCGATCCGTCCAGAAGAGGGTCCAAAGTCTTCATCCTATCTGGCCAGAAGAGGTCCTCCAGAGGGTTGGAAGTCTTCATCCAGGCGGCATCTTCTATCTTCTTCCATCCGGAGCGGGTCCATCTTGAAGCAGCCGGCGCGGATCCATCCTCTTCTAATGACGTCCTAACACCGAATGAAGGTTCCTTTAAATGATGTCATCCAAGATGGCGTCCCTCGAATTTCCGATTGGCTGATAGGATTCTATCAGCCAATCGGAATTAAGGTAGGAAAAATCTGATTGGCTGATTGAATCAGCCAATCAGATTCAAGTTCAATCGGATTGGCTGATCCAATCAGCCAATCAGATTGAGCTTGCATTCTATTGGCTGTTCCGATCAGCCAATAAAATGCGAGCTCAATCTGATTGGCTGATTGGATCAGATTAGGGGTTAATAAGTATAGGTAAGGTAGCAGCAATGTTGGGGGGGCAGATTAGGGGTTAATAAATATAATATAGGGGTCGGCGGTGTTAGGGGCAGCAGATTAGGGGTACATAGGTATAATGTAGGTTGAGGAGGTGTCCGGAGCAGCAGATTAGGGGTTAATAATAATATGCAGGGGTCAGCAATAGCGGGGTACATGTTAGAGTGTTAGGTGAAGACTTAGAAACTGTTTCCCCATAGGAAACAATGGGGCTGCATTAGGAGCTGAACGCTGCTTTTTTGCAGGTGTTAGGTTTTTTTCAGCCCAAACTGCCCCATTGTTTCCTAAGGGGGAATAGTGCACGAGCACGTTTTTCAAGCTAGCCGCTACCGTAAGCAAAGCTGGTATTGAGAGTTGAAGTGGCGTTAAATATGTCTGTACGCTCCCTTTTTGGAGCCTAATGCAGCCCTTCAGAGAACTCTAAATACCAGCGTTATTGAAAAGGTGTGTGGGGAAAAAAACATGCGTAGCTAATGCACCCCTTTGGCCGCAAAACTCTAAATCTAGCCGTTAATTTGCAATCATGTCATCAAGGTATATTTTTATCACAGCTGATATTCCATAAACATTCAAATATAATTAACACCATAAGAGTTCATAAAATATATTTGCAAAAGCAATAGTGCACTGTATCTGCTTTAACTGCCTCTAGACTAAAATAAAAGCTTCAGAGCATAATGGGGATGAAACCGAATCAGACTCTTGTAGCATATCCTAATGCCCTGATTTATTATAAAAAATTTAAAGGAAATCATTTATATTTCAACGGGCCTAAATAGCTCCATGAAAGTTTTATCCAAAGTAGCACAGTATTTTTAGTCAGCTCTTTTCTAGTGGAGGTAATTAATAGACAGATAAATTTCAGAAATACCTTCCCAAACTCTTCATTAGTGTGTTTATATGTATTTACTGTAAGCACATTAAAGCAGAATGAAATACTGCCTAGAGTTGATTATTTACTGACATACACAGAAGCAATACACTTTTTTTTTTCAACATCTTAATTGCCCAAAGGGGAAAACAAAAGGTATTATAATATGAATGTTGAAGTAACATTAACCAGAAGAGAAGTAGTAAACTGCTATTTACATTCTAAAGAAATGTTATATTATTTAACAAAGGGGTAACAAATTATTCTATATAGCATTTCTGATTTTAAAAGGTTCTTTAAATGGTTATGCTAAGGCAATTTAATCTGTACATGCATGCATTATTTAACTAAATTCAATTTTTATCATTTATACTTTTAAAAAAGACAACCAAAACGGCTTATGAGAAATGCTATTATTCTTCTTATTATTATAACAGGTAAAACATAAACATAGAAATATAGATTTTCAGCAGATAATATCCAAAGACGAAACAAATCTGCCAATATTTCCTATAAGGTTAATTAATGTGCACTATTTAAATGGTGCACAAGTAGTAAAATTCTGCATGTCGTTCTGTGCTATACTAAGGATAATAAAGGTTCAGGTCTCAAAAAGAGCAGAATTTTACAGTAGTAATTTTGATTGTGCTTGAGTGTAACACGTAATTCACCATTAGCGCTGATATTATTCCCTGTGCAATCCATTAAAAGTAAAGGGCACACTAAGATTTTTTTAGCTGCTTTAAGACGATTTGATTATATATTTTAACTATCTACTTTTTCTACAAGATTATGCATTATTATAACCATGAGAAGAAGCGCAAGATAACGCACACTCTGCTATTGATTTTTCCATTTTCTTATTATATGCACATCTGTTAAACAGTAAAATACATCACTCCGAGCTCTCACATGCCAAGCTGCAATATAATCATATGGCTGATGAGCCAACCAGGAGCTGGCATACATATGTATGCTCACCATTATTCTTATTTAAAGTTGCACATAGCATTCCAGGAGCAGGGCTTTGCCTTTAATCCCATTTCAAAGGTTAAACATATAGTAAAAGACCCTATCTAGCAAAGATAATGCATGAGTGGGAATGCTCAATAGCGCTCCAATTGTAATCTAGCCCATAGTAATGAAAGCAAACCCCTTAAAAGTTGTAATTCTAAATGTTTCCATGCAAACTAGAAAGCAGATGTAATTCTAAACACATTTTTTAACCACATAGGGACATTAAACCCAAAAATCTTATTTTGTGATTCTGACAGAGCAAACTATTTTTAAAACTTTAAAATGGGGAGAGAGTAAGCGCTAAAAAGCTTAAAAGGCTAGTAAAAGGTACATTTTAATACATATAAAAATTTAGTCTTGAGAAAGGCCTAGTCTAGGCCGAAACGCGTTGGCATACTGGTGAGCTTGGTTTTAATTACCTATATTATATATCATATACAGTGTTGCACTATTTGTTTCTCTTTTGTTCCCTTTTAGGTATTTTATCGATGTATTTGTTTGTTATGGATCTTACCAAGGATTTTTAACATCTGAATTAAGGATTTGTTTTCACTAGATCTTTAGTGCTTTTTAATATTATCACTGATTTTCTATTTTTGTCTTTTGATATTTTTGTCTTTTGATTTTTGTCTTTTGATTTTTGACCTTTGTTTATCATTTGAATTCAAGTTTTCCACGTGGATTTTTTCACAAGTTATTTTTATTTTTATTTTTATACACCTCACGGATTTACAATTTTTTAATTTAGCAGCTGAACCACAATAATTTGACCCACTCAACGTTTACATTCTACTATTATTGACTTCACGTTATATTTCTACACGTCACTTTGGAGGAAACACTACTGGATTCACTTACATATAACCGGTTGAACATTTGAACATTTTTTATGTACGCCAATTTTTGTGAACACTATTTTTTGTGAATGCTATTTTTCTTTGTTGAAAGCTATTGTGTGCACTCAATCACTCACTTAGGTTGTTTATATTATTGAATGTACATGTCCTAACTCCTCATCACTGGCTCACTAAGTCAGCGTCACATGCTATACTCCATTGGATATTTTTAGATATTTTTAGATTTGTTTATTATATATATATATATTTTTTTTGTTAAGTCAGACATGGATCCATGCGTCTGATTGCCATTTGTAAATTTTTATATGTATTAAAATGTACCTTTTACTAGCCTTTTAAGCTTTTTAGCGCTTACTCTCTCCCCATTTTAACTTTTGTATTGTTAGCCTACTAGGAGGCTATATAGTTAGTAAGCTTAAGGCCCTGGGTGTAGCGCTCGGTCCACTTCTCCTGTTCTTATTTTTAAAACTTTGCTTTGTTCCCATGATATTCTGTATTGAAGAGATACCTAGGTAGGAATCTGGCGCACAACATGACAGGAAATAGTGCTGCCCTCTAGTGTTCTTGCAAAGGGATAACATTCTTGCAAAACTGCTGCCAAATAGTGCTCCAGACACATACACGTTCCTGAGCTTATGTCCATGCTTTTCAACAAAAGATACCAAGAAAACAAAAATGTGATAATAGAAGTAAATTAGACGTGTTTAAAATTGCATGTTCTATCTAAATCATGAGAGAAAAGGTAAGGTTGCATGTACCTTTAAGTGTTATGTAATTTAAATACATGCTAACTATATTCAAAGTAAAGACCAGTCTGAGAATAATATGTAGCTTTAATATAGATAGGGTTACACGCTTACATAGTTTAAAGGGACAGTAAACCTTATCGCTGTTTTACAGACCCGCTCTCTGGGCTCTGCTGAGCGGGTCTGTTGTTTTTACTGAGCGCATCGGGCCAGCTGTATAGTCACAGCCCGACCGCGCCATTAGACACAATGCAGCTCGCTCCCGCTGTCAGACAGAGCAGGAGCGAGCTGCATTGTGTCTAATGGCGCGGTCGGGCCGGGCTGTGACTATACAGCTGGCCCGATGCGCTCAGTAAAAACAACAGACCCGCTCAGCAGAGCCCAGAGAGCGGGTCTGTAAAACAGCTGTATTTTTACAAAATAAAAACAGAATATTATGATTTAAAATGTTTGGCTAATGTAATGTTATATAATTCTGCACTATGTGCAGAATTATATAACATTTTTTTTAAGGTTTACTGTCCCTTTAACCTTTCTTTAAGAGACAGATAGGCCGTTAGAAAGAGAGGTCAGCATAAAAATAGCTGATTAATGGATATAGGTTTTAGTCAAGAAGAGGAGCTAAATGTAAAGTGAATGCAAATATCTTTGTAACATTTTTACCCTTATAGTGAAGAAGTTCGTTTTAATTAAAGGGATACTAAACCCAATTTTATCTTTAATGAGTCAGTTAGAGCAGGCCATTTTAAGAAACTTTCTAATTTACTCCTACTGTCAATTTTTCTTCATTCTCTTGCTATCTTTATTTAAAAATCAGGAATTTAAAGCTTAGGAGCCAGCCTATTTTAGGTTCAGCACCCTGGATATCACCTGTTTATTGGAGGTTACATTTAGCAAACCAATAAGCAAGCGTAACCCAAGTTCGGAACCAAAAATGGGTCAGCTCCTAAGCTTTACATTCCTGTTTTTTTTAAATAAAGATAGCAAGAGAACAAATAAATATTGATAATAGGAGTAAATTAGAAAGTTGCTTAAAATTGCATGCTCTATCTCAATCATTAAAGAAAAAAAATTGGGTTTAGTGTCCCTTTAAGGGCCTAAAGTTTTTATAATACAGACCCATCTAATTACTGTTACACCCAAAAACTAAATAAGAGCAGCCAAGGTTGAACAATAAGAAAGCTATGAGATCAGCTTTTTTTACCAGTTTAATGTCATTTATCTCGATCTTGTGATTATTTCAGACATGTGTGAGCTATAGAATGATATTAAGAAATTGGCCTAGATTTAACAAATTCGCTGACAAAATACGTGCCGCAGTTTCGCTCCTTGAAAATCGCGAGATTAATAAAGAGTTGTAACTGCTGCAAGATCAGCTCCATTTAGTTCAATGGAGCGACAGCAATCTTATAACTATTAACTTCCTTCCACATAGAATGTCTTTCACTGTCAAAGATACCAGATCACAAAAATGGTTTAAAAACATCACTAAACGAATAAAAAAAAATCCTCTATAAAACACTCCACACATATGCACAAAAGAAAATTCCTTTACCCACAAAAAATCAAGTCTTTTTAAATTTTATGCATTGAGTCACGATTAAGGTGAACATTTTTTACCTCACTTTGAGAACGCCCCAAAACCAACAGTCAACCATTTTTTTCATGTCTGTTTTAAACTGGCATGTGAATATTTAAAGGAACACTACATTAGAGCATGCAGTTGTAAGAGACTTTCCAAAGCATTTCCATTATCAAATTTTGCACAATCTTTTTGTATGCATACTTTCTAAGGCACCAACTCTTATGGAGCATGTGCACAGTGTAAACCTAAATGTAGCCACCAATATGCAAGCGCTATTCAGGGTGCTGAACCAAAAATGAGCCAGCGCCTAAGCTTTACATTCCTGCTTTTCAAATAAAGATAGCAAGAGAACGAAGAAAATTTGATAATAGGTGTTGCTTAGAATTGTTTGCTCTATCTGAATCATGAAAGAAAAAATTTAGATTATTGTGGAAATGGGTTTAGTATTCCTTTAACACATTATGCAGTTAAGCACCACAGCGTATAGTATAGCTAGATAGATAGATAGATAGATAGATAGATAGATAGATATGACACATGTATAATTTTCATATAACATGTGTATGTATATAAAGTGCATCTAATGATTAATGCATTACCTAATGATGTGCAATTAGTTCCATTTGGCATGAAAATTAATGTTAAGCTTTTTCTTTTAATCCTTTGATTGATATATAAACACAAATGCATTGTTATTATTCAATTTGCTTTACTTTGTCCCATAAGCCAGGAAGAAGTTAAAAAACATTTGAATATGTTGAAAGGAGAACATTTGGCTGGTATTATCCGTTGTCTGACATCATAAAACAGAATACAAGAACCTGGAGCAGGTATGACATGGCTGTTCCATTGCTTAATCTGATTTGGATATGTATAAAATTACCCAGACAGTGAATTATTTATCAACTAAACGGCACAGCATCAATTACCTGTCACGGTGCTCTTATTCATTAAGAAGATTGGACAGCCCAGTCTAACAAAGCCAGAGGAAGTTGCTAAGTTACAACAGTTGATGGGCCAATGACAGGCGCTCCCTTTTACCTAACAATCTATAAACACTGTATTGTTTCTGTAAAAAGATACAAGAAATAGCACTCAGTGCACAAAAAGCCTTAGAATGGACATTGAGACCCTTGATTAGTTTTTTTTGTTTTGTTATTTTTTGCTGAATATATTGTCTTAAAGGTTAATAGAAGATTATTTTTATTATATTTTGCTTATAAATATTTGTATAGTTTATGCGTTCCAAATCCAGTCATTAAATTAAGTCTTGTTGACAAGAGGATTTTGACGACTATTCCAGCGAATCAGAATTTCTATACAAATCCATTGATCGTACATTTTTCTAATGCATTAGAGCCATATAATCTCACCCAATACTTTGCATTGGAACAATATGACACCAGTATTACAATAAAAAAAAACATACTTCAGCTTTTCAAAGTATTTCTGCCCTTTTGAAATTCATTACCCTGGACCTTTTGAAAACACATTTTACCTGTTTCCAGTGGCATTTTATGGCTATTCATACAGCTTTTCCAATATTAAGTCCATGTGCATGGTCAGTTTACATGTTAATAAACACAAAAATGTAAATTGTACATGTACACAAATATATGATCAACTAAATATAAATATGAGATTACAGTGAAATGTTTGGAGTTTGAAACATGTTGATAATAAAATTAGTTAAAATCATATGCACATGTCATGTATTGATATTAAACTAGTTAAGACATGAGAGGCAGTGGATAGTCATCAACGCTGAATAAATTAGTCTCATGTTTTATATTCACTTTTGTTTGGCATGATTTGCTTCCATGAAGGTATGTGAAACCTTTTTTGAAAATACACATGAAACTCCTATCTTACATTTCTTTGAACAGGATAGGTCAGAACACCACACACCCCTTCACCGGGAAAACGTTATACATCGAATAGCAAGAATCAGTGTTCTTACAGCTAAGTAGGTTGTGTGATCTACACATATTAATAAACAAACAGACACAATCAAGATAATGACATCTAACAAATAGTAAGTACTAACATACAAGATCGAGTATATGTGAAATATTTCTAATGGCTTCTACTCCCATTAAGAAAAGAGGAGGAGCCCACAACGGACTATCTATTCTAATCCACTATTTTGAATGGAGGTTAACTAACACTCGAGTCGATAAAGATTAACCACTTATGCTCTATATATTATTTAACTGGTAAATGAAGTGTTTTTTGACAAATGAATAAGAAATTACAAATACACATAGACCAAAGACTCATATATTATGTCTATTATCAAACATATAACGAACAGTAACATGTACTAAGAGGGGTTAAACGGAATTTTGTAATATGTACCAATAATTTTGTTCTTGTACAGTAACCATGAATGTCATATTCTTTATTGTTATACGGAAGATAGAGATCATATATGTTTAATAGAGATGGAGGTTTTATAGGTGGAGACTATTGAAAGTCTGTATATTTGAAAACTGATTTTTGACACACTTGATGTTTTATATGTTTAAGCAGAGACTACTGAATTTTTTTGAGTCTTGGATATTAGATAGTTAAGAACACCGATGTTTTAAATGCTACCTTTTACACCATTTGTATATAACTTATATGTTTGAGATTTTTTTATTTGTGCAGGTCCATGATTGTATACTTAAGATTTAACTTATGGGAACCCTGTGATGTAGTTCAATTGACTACACCTGCTTAGACAGGTAGTGGGAGGAGTTGAGGATGTGAGTTTAGATTTAAAAGCCAGAGCTCCTTGATATGAATAGATGCCTGAGGAAAAAGCTAGTCCAGCTGAGAAACGCGTTGCAATCTGTTTGTAAACATTTGTTTTTATATACCTTGGGTCACACAAATACCCATAGGTTTTTATATAATTTTTTAAATAAAATATTCTATCAACTATGGAAGCCTGAGCGTAAATTCCTAGTACTCTACCACCAGAGCCTTGGAATAAGTTTTGCTGGGACGCAACAAGTTCCAGCTTGCGTCAATTAGCACACTGGGTGCTGCTCTATTTGTAAGTATTACCACAATACAAGACCTGTTGTACCTTTTCACCAACACAGTATTACACTAGGAGGTGCCCTCTTTTTTGTGATTCTTCATTCACAGATTCCTAGAGTTTTAAATATATGACTTTACAATTGAAACAATTTTTTTCTAATCCATATAGCGTCTTCTTGAAAATATTTTTTTAAAATTGATTTAAAATAAAAACTTCCAATTTTCTATAAAATGTTTTGTGTGAAAAGTCAGACTGATGGGTACCCAGTCCTGTATTAAGTCATTTTGTTTTAAGATCTCCAGTCTATTAGGTTCAAAGCTGTTTTGCATGAAATTCATATTTCCATAAGAGTAAAGAATAATACAACATCTTATAAACAGATTTTCCCACAGACATTTATCATCAGTACAACCACGTCATGTTTCTGCATGACACAAGGCATTCATTTTTTTGGATTTCTACTATTTTAATAAAGGATTTCACAGAGATTCATGGTCAACTCTGAGTCTGTAAATCAATAGACATTCTGGAATATATTCCACTGTTTTTATAGAGAACATTGTTATTTATGGAATAGGTTTCCTAGAATAACATTTCTAGATTTACAGATTTCTCTGGCTAAAGATGAGGAAGGCAAGAGGAGGGTGCTTAGAGAAGGAGGGAGTTTAAGTAAAGAAAGGGCCAGACAGATGAAAGGATTAGGCAGGATGGAGTGGGATAGACAGTGAAACCAAGTCACAGGGGTTGTCAACAGAAATTGTGAAAAAAAAATGGTTTTAAACTCTCAGTAGAGTATTGGTGAAGAAAGTCTTAGTCCATAAAAAATTTGATGTGAGGAAGTATGATAAGCATTTGTACATTAGTCAATGAAGATGTTTTGAGGTATGGCCAGTGTAGAGATATTAGAGACAGAGCAGTAATTGGATGGTAAGGCTGGTTCGGTTGAAGGTTTCTTAATGCGTGGCAGACACAAACTTTGCCACAAAATCTTTCTAAATTTTACAACTGTTGTGGGTCTCATAATACCATAAGGAACATACATTTTCTAATGTTGATTCTCTATTTTAGCTGTTGTATTCAATTTGCTATTTTTGTGTATGCCTAATACGTATAAGTGCTCCCTTTCATGCTAGTTATATGTAATTGCAGATGCAGGGTGACCTGATGAAGAATTTGTCCATACATCTTTTTTTCTGTGTGTTCCACCTTCTTGGCTTTATTTATTCCATTGCTTAAAGGGACAGTCAACACCAGGATTTTTGTTGTTTTAAAAGATAGATAATCCCTTAATTACCCATTCCCCAGATTTGCATAACCAACACAGTTATTATAATAATACACGTTTTACCTCTGTAATTACCTTGTATCTAAGCATCATCTGACAGCCTCCTTATTTCAGTTCTTTTGACAGACTTGCATGTTAGCCAATCAGTGCTCACTCTTCAGTAAATTCACGTGCATGAGCTCAATGTTATCTATATGAATCACATTAACTAACACCCTCTAGTGGTGAAAAACTGTCAAAATGCATTTAGATTAGACATGGCCTTCAAGCATATGAATCTCCTAGGTTTATCTTTCAACTAAGAATACCAAGTGAACAAAACAATATTGGTGCTAAAAGTAAAAAGTAAAGTTGTTTAAAATGACATGACCTATTTGAATCATGAAAGTTTTTTGGACTTGACTGTCCCTTTAATATGTACATTCTTCAGCACGCAAATGGAAGTAGAACTTTTATAGCGAGGTTGGGAGTGGATTTGTGTGACTGAGACACATCTGCATGGTTTTTAAACAGCAATTCCAGACAAAACATTTGCTTGAGATGTGAAGTATTGCAAATTGAGTATATAGAAACAGACCAGTGTTATCCTGTCCCCCTTTCATGTGCTAAACATATTGGACCATATTGTGAAACACTATTTAGCGATTTCACTCGTGCTCAAAAACTGCTGAAAGTAAACTTTTAATGTGCACGGGTTAGCGCGTGTATAAGAAGTTGATAGTAAATTGTTTCCACGCGTGCAAAACCCAATGCGCACTAACTTCAGGACTTTGGATATTGTGCTTTCAAATTAAGACCTAACACTTATTGCTTGAACACTAACCCGACACTGCCAAACCCAAAGGTAGGTAGTAATATTTTACATTCCAATGTTCTTTACATAGAATAAAATTATTTTTTTATTTTTAAATATATATATATATATATATATATAGTTATTTTTAAAATATTTAAATATATATATAAATAATATATATCTATTTGAATATATAAAGGTATAGATATATTGAGATATATACATATATAAATTTAAAAATACTAGGAACATTTTCTACTATGTGAAGAACATTGGAATGTAACATATTTACAGTAAATACACAGAAAAACACATTCTAAAATATTAAAGTTGAATAAAAATGATTTTTCTTGGTTTAAGGTATTTGAGTGGAAAGGGTTCCAAAGTGTATATATATATATATATATATATATATATATATATATATATATATATATATATATATATATAGCCATACACATATTTATATATAATATATACATAAATGTAAACGAATATCTAAATGAATGCACCAATGAAATTTAAAGAAAACAAAAAAATACTGACAAAATATTTTTACGGCTTTATATTTCTTTAACGAGCTCGGGTCCCTGGCCACGCTTACAGGAGGCTTAGTGCGCTCAGCACTAAGGATCTGCACTAACTTTAGTGCAGGTCCTGGGAGGCTAACTGCTAAGCCTTCTGTTAGTGCTGACAGGGCTCTGGCAAGAAGATGAACAGGTTGCAGCACTCTCCAAAGTGCTTTAGGGTAAGTATGTAGCTACAGGTGAACTTTTCACATGTAACTTTGAAACATTTCAATAAAAAAAACACAAAAACAAGTGTAAATTTTTAATGAAAATTATATTTTTGCTTAATTTTAAATTAAACGAAAACCAAATAGTGCAGGGAATGAATATTAGGGGAAATAATTTTGTCGAATATTCCGAATGAAAATTTTGTCTGAACTTAATTTTCTTCCCTGCACAAACCTATCATATACAATATACCTTCTAACCCTTATAAAAAAAACTTTGTATTAATATTTATAGAAATGTTTTTTATCATACAGTGCATCTGATAATGTATTTATGTTGTGTTTGGTGTACATTACGTTTTAACTGTGAATCTTTATGCTAGGGGGGAGATTTAATAAGCAGCGGATGCTGCTTTCTCAGCTCGTAGTTCCGGGCTCACCGGAAACATAAGTTAAGAAGCAGCAGTCATAAGACTGTTGCTCCTTCACTTGTCCGCCACCTTTTAGGTGGCGGACAGCAATCATTCGATCCGATTGGGATGATTGAAACCCCCTGCTATCGGCCGTTTGGCCGCGAATGCACCAGGGGCAGCATTGCACAAGCATTTCACCAGAAATGCTTGTGCTATGTTAAATGCCGACAGTGTATGCTGTCACTTAGTAAATCTACCCCTAGGTCTCCACTGGCGCTAATCCAAAGCGCATAAATGTAGTTTTGCGCTTGAGTGAACTTACTTACTTTAAACTTGTAATATGCACGCAAATTAGCGCAGGGGTGATATTGGTGATTGTGACACACTTGTAATCTAGCCCATAGTTATATACAAGAAATAGACAAATATTAAAAAATGAGGGTCTTTTCATTTGGCACGTTTATGTTTCTTTAATATAAAATCACAACATGTTGAGGTGTCTATATACTGAAGTTAAGGTCTCTATAAAAGTGGCCAAGGATAGAAAATGGTACAGTAAACAAATTACATGATGCACCTTCTGTTTGATAAGATTTGCACATGCACATGCACAAGCAACTTTGAAATTAGGCAACATAAAGCTAAATATTTTGAGAGCAAATGAACAAATTTTTGATACTTAGATAGATAAATATCATGATCACATGAAATGTTCCTATAATATCACCTTGCCTTCATCTTTTTCTTTCTGTACAGAAAAACAATTTAATTAATGTTCGCAGTCTTTAATGGAAATAGGGAAACTAAAAGTTTTACTGCAGAATTACTTTTTTTTTTGTAGACTGTTATATCTTTTAATGGGTCAACATATTTATAAATTGAGGGTTTGTATTTCTTAAGCTTTAGGACCTCACTTGTCTTTTCTTGAGACCTTTACACATAGTAACCATATGTAGATTTAAAACAGTGTAAAACTATCCTGTTAATTATCTTCTTTTGAGATGCTAGAAACCTGCCTATAAGATTTCCATTTCCTTACAGGAGTGTAAATTTCATCTAGCATTCAAACCTACTTCTAAAGAAATGCTGACAGATGACATTGTAAAACACTCTACCAATAAATAAGGGTTACAAGAATATATTTTAGCTTTAACTTTCTTTTGATATAAGCCTGTGTGTTTGTGTACTTTACTTTGTTGAGTTTTACCACTTCAAACACTTAGGTGGTCTAAGAAACTGTTTAGTTTAATTTAGCTAGACTTAATACTGTAGTCATTACATTGGTACTACTTATTTTCAACTAGTTAGTCTAGTTATTAAAGCTCTCAGTATCCAGGTACTCCTATGATAAAGTCTAGTTCACCATAGCATATTCTATTTAAACAACCCGTAATATTGTACATGCACTAGGCTAGGGTTTTACTATATTTGTAATGATAGGTGCTTGTAGGAACCTTTCTACAGTAGCCTGGCACTACTATGGATAAATGCCTTAAAAACACTTATGGCTTTATGCTCCAGGCTTGGACTAATGCTCCATGGGAGAAGCTAAGATTTGAAGAATGCATTATTGAATTGTAACTTGATGTAAACTTTACAATGTGTAGGGATGATCCAGGCCAAGGAATTTAAATCTTCCATTACTGGAAATCACAAAATGAACTTAATGCTTTCACACCACACCATAATCTTAAAAATACAAATATCCAACTAATTGCTAAATGAAAATTCCTGTCTAAGGATATGCTGTCTTGTTAGAGATCCTTGCAAGCATTGGTTGACTCAATGCATTTGTTCAAAAAAAGAGAAAAGGCAATAGTTGGCACTACAATATATATCAGAACATGGCTGGCAATAGATAATAAAAGTTGGACAGAACAGGTAAAAATAACCTAGTGCTATCAACTTTTAAAAAGTTACAATCAATAAAAAATAAAAAATTTGAGAGTTTTAAGGTACACCACCTGACTCCTGTAAAACTTAACTTTTACTAGTATTTATTAAAATATCTAAGGCCACAGGCCCATAATTGATATAGTGCCAGATAACAAGTGGCGCACTAATTATTTTTTTCGCTCGCACACAAACACCAAGTTAAAAGTAAAATGTTTGAGGATTTCAGAATCGCAACCTCATTTACTTCCTCTCCGCATTGACTTTAATGGAGCCTGCAAACTGAAATAAAATCCTAACACTTATTACTCGTGCATCAACTGCGCTAATGCAAAAGGTAGTTATGAATAATATCTTAACTTTCCAATATTCTACAGAAGAAAATTAGATTTTTATTTTTAAATACATCTTTTTATAAATATCTGATATATATATATATATATATATATATATAGATATGTATTGCACAAGGACAAGACCTGGTGATGATCCCTATAGTCCCCCGCAAAGAAAGCCAGCACACGAGATTAGACAAAACACCTTCCTTTAATGCATAACGTTTCAGCTCCCACTGGAGCCTTGGTCACATGCAGCAATTCACAGAAGAAAATCAGGCATAAGATAACACACACAGGTAAACCCTTAAATACCTCCACCCACCAATCAGATACACATAACAAAAACCGCCAAACACAAAAGTAATTAACACAGCTGTGTGCCCTATTATCGCGCATGGACCGCAAGCATAAGTGCATATCCATGGAGACACAGTCAGACCCAATAGCGTGTGTATCGCAACTGCGCATGCGTGAGTAACACAATAGCGCATGCGTGCGCAGTGACATCATGACGTCAGTAATGGTTGTCCCGGTAACCATAAACAACAACTAAGATCAGCGGAAACACACCGCAACAGAAAAAACTGCTAGTAGCAACTATATTTGTGAATGGGTATCAAGACAGCCCTGCGCATTAAATATCTAACTTGCGAAATATAACATACGCTTCTATTTAGGATATATATGTAAATGAATAAACCCATACATTTTGAATGGTGAAAAAACGAGCAACATAGATACAAGTTGCACAACAATATAATGTATCTGATTATCAAGTGAAACTTAATAGCTAAACATTAAAAACACAAGTAGTTGTAATTTGCAAGACATTATGGCATTTGAGAGTAAAATATCTATTACTGAAAGAGCCAAAATAGGCTCATATTGTGGTCCAATCAGAACTTCAGTACATATGTAATGATCACTCAGTGTCAAAAAATAATAACTAGCAAAAAACAACTAGACTATATACAAAATTTTGCAGCGTGTGTCAAGGGTATGGTAAAAATTCATAACAAGATGAAAGGAAACCCACAGTCATTTATAGAAGCAGCAGTAGTCGATAGACATATTCAAGCCTTTAGGTGCTACAGAGTCAAGTCGGTAGATCCAACGAGATTCCATTTTTAACAGAGCTTTAGCTCGATCACCCCATGTCTAGACTTAGGTACGTGGTCAATTAGAATTGTCCTCAGCAAGGAAATAGGATGCCCAGCTTGTACAAAGTGGCGTGCCACCGGCTGATCAGAGGTACCCTTATCCAAGGCCAATCGGATGGCTGTCTTATGGTTGGCTAACCTCTCTCTGAAAGAGGTGATGGTTTTACCCACATAATACAACGAACAGGGGCAAATGATCACGTAGATCACATGGTCTGAAGTGCACGTAAGCCGATGTCGTATACTGAAGGTTTTGTTCATATGTGGATGATGAAACCTGTTACCCACGATCATACCATTGCATGTGATGCAATTTCCACATCTATAACACCCCTTCTTCCTAGGGGGTAACCAAGTTTGGTTTTGGTAGCTTGCAATGGGATCAGTCTTCATCAGAAGGTCACGCAGATTTTGTGCCCTCTTGTAGACCAATCTCGGTGGTGGTATCTCTCCGAATGGTAATGTAGTGACTGTTGACACAATCGGCCAGTGCTGTGTGTGTTATCTTATGCCTGATTTTCTTCTGTGAATTGCTGCATGTGACCAAGGCTCCAGAGGGAGCAGAAACGTTATGCTACTTTGGCATTAAAGGAAGGTGTTTTGTCTAATCTCGTGTGCTGGCTTTCTTTGCGGGGGACTATAGGGATCATCACCAGGTCTTGTCCTTGTGCAATACATATCTTTGTATCTATTCACTGGCCGTGCACTGAGTGGTTACAGTCCAACATGCAGGAGTTGGACGAGACGAAAAGGTGAGACCCCACTTAACATTTATCATAAATTGTTACATTTAGAAAAGAAGGAGGTTGATTATTATCTTCATGCAGTGTATCTCTCCAAATACCAGATTTTTTTATATAAAGAGCAGCTCCTGCGAGTGTCAGCATGGTTTTTCACTACTGATATAGGAACAGAAAACGCATGTGCAGTAAATAAATGCCTACATATATTTATAGATTGCAGAGACATATTTAACTCTTTGGCATCTATCACAATCTATTGGTAGATTTATTTTTGGTGGTTTTTGACACTTCATTTCAAGGAGATCATAATTGTGAGACTTCTTGTGTTTCTTGGAGCTGCATAAAAGTTTTCAGTTACCGAAAAAATGGCCTGTTTTTTTTTTTTTTTTTTTTTTTTTTAAATAGAGCCAAAATTGTCTGTGTGATCACAATTTATTTTCTAAACACTTATTAAACAGATTTTCAAGACCATTATATATTTATTTAATGTGACACTTAAAAACACTTGATAAAGTCCCACAATGGCTTTTTTGACTTATTGGCAAGTATTCCAAGACTGGAATCGTTCTATTATATTGGGATAATTATATTACATTGCACATATGCCAGACACTCTGTCCACAGTGGACATTTTAGAGGAGTATTTGTATTTATGGCCTAGATTAAAGCTCTATTCATCACTATTGTAAAGTCTGTCGTCTGTCTGCAGTGGTCAGGACACAGAGTTACATAAAGTATTTAATAAGTGATATATGTACAGCTAACTAGATCTGCAAGAAAAGTGAGACACAACTTTCTACAACATCAAGAAACTGCATGAAGCAATCACGTTCTTAAAAAAATATATTTTTAAGGGACAGTCAACACTAAAATTGTTATTGTTTAAAAAGTTAGATAACGCCTTTACTACCCATTCCCCAGCTTTGCACAACCAACATTGTTATATTAATATACTTTATAACATTTAGACATCTGCTAAATTCCCACTAATTATTCACATGCTTTTTTTATTTGCTTTTCACAACAGGAGACTTCTAGTTCATGTGGGCCATATATATATAACATTGTGCTCACGCCCGTGGGTTCTTCACAACACAGCTAAAATGCAAGTCAATACATAATAAATAAAAAGTCATGTGATCAGACGGCTTTCAAAAGAGGCTTAGATACAAGGTAATCACACTATCACAGAGGTTAAAAGTATATTTATATGACTATGTTGGATCTGCAAAACTGGAGAATGGGTAATAAAGGTATTATCTATCTTTTTAAACAATGAAACAATTTAAGTTGACTGTGCCTTTAAGTCATAATCGCATTTTCGTGATTTTCAGTTTCAGTACTGCCAACTTCATAAATCGTATTTCAATCAGCAATCGAGTCTTCATTACCGGTATTTTATTGTTTGAGGTTCCGTCTTTGTTTATTGGTGGCCAAAATCTTTTCCACTTTTTTATTAATGAGAAAGTGCAAAAAACTTTTTTTTCAATTGTGCTCTCCAATATCCAGAACCTTGTGTTATCTTATTATTGTAATAAAAATTGTGCAAAGACAAACTTGTTATCTACATGGAGGTTTTTCCATTTTGGTAACATTTTTGTGGCAACATTATTGCAATGGAGTAAACCTCTTTAGTTAGCGCTTTAATGATTTAAAGTATGAGAACTGTTAAAATCCTATTCTAGAAGATGAAATCAGTTGCTATCACTTTCTTCTAAAAGAAACTAATTTCCTGTAGAGTTCTTTTTGATTTCGGATGTATATCTCGCCATACTAGAAAATGGTGCTTTCAATAATAGGAAAAAAACTAAAATATAAAATGTTTTAAAATATTAAAATTGTCAATCTAATCATTGAGTGAGCATGTTCCATATATATAGGTTGCTTGCCATTTAGGATGGATTTGGAGTTCAATAGGTTAATCTCACACATGTACATAATGATTTCAATTACACACTGTACAGAGGGGTTAATTTAAAACAACTATAAAGTAAACTTAAAAGGTGTGAAACGGCCATTGTACATGTCAGTGGGATTCACAGTTTTTATATCAATAACAACTACTGAACAACCGAAAATATGTTTTCGAGAACTTTTGAAGTGAAACTATTCACTGCTGTGAGGTTTTAGTGGCCAAATACATTTTAGATTACGATTAACCAAAAATAATGGCTCTTATATTGTACGAAACTGAAACCTTGCTATCCAGAGCAAATACTAGGAGCAAAAATTGTGAACGATCCCTTAATTATTAGGCACCCTGGTATTAAAACAAATAATTGCAAATTAAGTTAAGTTAATAGCAATCTTAATTAAAAAGATATATAAATTAAAAATACACACAGTTTAGTCTATCAAGTTTATCAATCTGCATGAAATTGCTATGAAATGTGTAAAACAGAAAATGTTTTTATTTGTCATCAAAGAGTTAATGCACTCTAGTAAATGCTACATCAAATACAATGAAATTAATTTATTATGGATGATTCTACCAAGAAAATAGGACAACATGAAGAGACAGCTGTTTTAATGACATTCACAAGTCCTTCTTTCTGGTAGTGTTCCTGTCCTTTTCAGAATCACGCTAAGAGAATCCATTAAACTTTGAAAATAAAAATATAGCACGCAAGTAAAAGGGTGACTAAAAACGTGCTGTCACTTAACATTACCATCACAAGTCACACATTAACACACTTAGATTAGCCCCTCCTCTGATTTGCAAAATGTTAAGAGAAGATGTGTTTGGCCATATACTATATATTTCAGTAGCTATTGCACTGCAACTCCCAGACAGGGTGTCATTGTTGAGAAGTTAAACCTGTGCCTGGTGCTTTGATATGTTTTATTAAGTAGCAGAGTCTATTGGGCCATGTTTCTGGCAGCACTGCCTATATGCACACTACATCGTTCTCAGCCTTGGCACAGATTACCGTTGCCATGCAATGCACTAAATGGTTAACCTTGAAATGAACTTGAAAGAAAATGCAGTCGTGCATTCTAATTTAAATCATTTGTTGTAGAAGAAATTATTATTCATGGACATTATTAAAGGGACAGTCTACACCAGAATTTTTAGTGTTTAAAAAGATAGATAATCCCTTTTTCTTTCATGTAATTGGCAAGAGTCCATGAGCTAGTGACGTATGGGATATACATTCCTACCAGGAGAGGCAAAGTTTCCCAAACCTCAAAATGCCTATAAATACACCCCCCACCACACCCACAATTCAGTTTTTACAAACTTTGCCTCTTATGGAGGTGGTGAAGTAAGTTTGTGCTAGATTTCTACGTTGATTTGCGCTTCTCAGCATGCTGAAGCCCGGTTCCTCTCAGAGTGCAGTGAATGACAGAGGGATGTGATGGGAGTATTACCTATTGAATGCAATGGTCATCCTAACGGGGATCTATTTCATAGGTTCTCTGTTATCGGTCATAGAGATTCTTCTCCTACCTCCCTTTTCAGATTGACGATATACTCTTATATACCATTACATCTGCTGATTCTCGTTTCAGTACTGGTTTGGCTATCTACTTTATGTAGATGAGTGCCTTTTGGTAAGTATGTTTTCCTTTATTAAGACACTCTTAGCTATGGTTTGACACTTTAAATGTAAAGTTCTAAATATAATGTTTGTACTTATATTTGCCATGATTCAGGTTTATCAGTATATTTCCTTTTTACAGACTGTCAGTTTCATTTTGGGAAATGCACATATATTAAAAAAAAAAAACTTTTTCTTACCTGAAATTTTTCAATTGACTTTTTTTCTAAATTGCGGGCTGTTAGGCTCACGGGTGCGCAAAATGCTATAATTTATTGCGTCATTCTTGGCGCAAGATTTTTTTGGTGCGAGAATTACGTTTGTTGACGTATTTTCGTCATTTCCGGCATCTTAGTTGGCACCGAGAATTTTCACGTAGTTGTGTCATCTATGACGCTCGTGTTTGTTGCAGACGTTTTTGGCGCCAAAAAATATTTTGTCAGTTGTGGGCGTCATACTTGGCGCCAGACTTTTTGACATTATTTAAGTCTTCATGTATTTTTGCTTCTGGTTTCCAGAGGCTTATTCTGTTTGCATTTTTTCCCATTCCTGAAACTGTCATATAAGGAAATTGACAATTTTGCTTTATATGTTGTTTTTTCTTTTACATATTGCAAGATGTCTCAATCTGACCCTGTATCAGAATCTACTTCTGGAATGCTGCTGCCTGATGTCTGTTCTACCAAAGCTAAGTGCATTTGTTGTAAACTTGTGGTAACTGTTCCTCCGGCTGTAGTTTGTGTTAGTTGTCATGATAAACTTTCTAAAGCAGAAAATATTTCCATTAGTAGTAATCTATTACCTGTTGTTGTTCCTTCAACATCTAATGTTCAGTATATTCCTGTTAATGTGAGAGAATTTGACCGATAGCATTCTGATTGATCTATCTCTGATGAGGATCTATCTGGTTCAGAAGATTCTGCCTCAGATATTGACACTGACAAAACTTCATATTTATTTAAAATGGAGTATATTCGTTCTTTATTAAAAGAGGTGTTGATTGCATTAGATATGGAGAAGACTAGTCCTCTTGATATTAAAACCAGTAAACGTTTAAATTCGGTCTTTAAACCTCATGTAGTTATTCCAGAGGTTTTTCCAGTTCCTGATGCTATTTCAGAGGTAATTTCTAGGGAATGGAATAGTTTGGATACTTCATTTACTCCTTCTTTAAGGTTTAAGAGACTGTACCCTTAGCTGACTGATAGATTGGAGTTTTGGGAAAAGATCACCAAAGTTGATGGGGCTATCTCTACTCTTGCTAAGCGTACTACTATTCCTACGGCAGATAGTACTTCTTTTAAAGATCCTTTAGATAGGAAGCTTGAATCTTATCTAAGGAAGGCTTATTTATGTTCAGGTCATCTTCTTAGGCCTGCTATTTCTTTGGCTGATGTTGCTGCAGCTTCAACTTTTTGGTTGGAAACTTTAGCGCAACAAGTACCAGATCCTAATGTGTATAGCATTGTTAAGCTAATTCAACATGCTAATAATTTCATATGTGATGCCATTTTTTATATCATTAGAATTGATGTCAGGTATATGTATTTAGCTATTTTAGCTAGAAGAGCTTTATGGCTTAAATCTTGGAATGCGGATATGACTTCTAAGTCAAAGTTGCTATCTCTATCTTTCCAAGGTAATAAATTATTTGGTTCTCAGTTGGATTCTATAATTTCAACTGTCACTGGGGGGAAGGGAGCCTTTTTGCCTCAGGATAAAAAATCTAAGGGTAAATTTAGGGCTGCTAACCGTTTTCGTTCCTTTCGTCAGAATAAGGAACAGAAACCTGACCCTTCCCCTAAAGGAATGGTTTCCAATTGGAAGCCTTCTCCTGTCTGGAATAAATCCAAGCCTTTTAGAAAATCAAAACCAGCCTCCAAGTCCGCATGAAGGTGCGGCCCTCATTCCAGCGCAGCTGGTAGGGGGCAGACTTCAATTTTTCAAGAATGTTTGGATCAATTCAATCCAAAATCATTGGATTCAGAACATTGTTTCTCAAGGGTACAGAATAGGTTTCAAGGTAAGACCGCCTGCGAGAAGTTTCTTTCTCTCACGCATTCCAGTGAACCCAGTAAAGGCTCAGGCTTTCCTGAAGTGTGTTTCAGACCTGGAGTTATCCGGGGTAATTGTGCCAGTTCCATATCTGGAACGGGGTCTGGGGTTTTATTCAAATCTGTTCATTGTTCCAAAGAAAGAGAATTCTTTCAGACCAGTTCTGGATCTAAAATTTTTGAATCGTTATGTAAGAATACCAACATTCAAAATAGTGACTATCAGGACTATTCTGCCTTTTGTTCAGCAAGGGCATTATATGTCCACAATAGACTTACAGGATGATTATCTTCATATTCCGATTCATCCAGATCATTATCAGTTCCTGAGATTCTCTTTTCTAGACAGGCATTACCAATTTGTTGCTCTTCCTTTTGGCCTAGCAACAGCTCCAAGGATTTTTTCAAAGGTTCTCGGTGCCCTTCTCTCTATAATCAGAGAGCGGGGTATTGCAGTGTTTCCTTATTTGGACGATATCTTTGTACTTGCTCAGTCTTTACATTCTGCAGAATCTCACACGGATCAACTAGTGTTGTTTCTTCAAAGACATGGCTGGAGGATCAATTTACCAAAAAGTTCCTTGATTCCTCAGACAAGGGTAACCTTTTTAGGATTCCAAATAGATTCAGTATCCATGACTTTGTCTCTAACAGACAAAAGACGTCTGAAATTGCTTTGTATGCTGAACCAATGGTGCAGGGATTATACAAAGATATCACAATTAATATCCTTAAATCCCAATATTCGACTATCTCTGACTTGGTGGTTAGATCCCCACCGTTTGGTCCAGGGGGCCTCTTTTGTTCGTCCAACCTCGACTGTGATTTCAACAGATGCAAGTCTTTCAGGTTGGGAGCTGTCTGGGGATCTCTGACAGCGCAGGGGGTTTGGAAATCTCAAGAGGCGAGATTACCAATCAATATTTTGGAACTCCGTGCGATTCTCAGAGCTCTTCAGTTTTGGCCTCTTCTGAAGAGAGAACCGTTTATTTGTTTTCAGACAGACAATGTCACAACCGTGGCGTATGTCAATCATCAAGGTGGGACTCACAGTCCTCAAGCTATAAAAGAAGTATCTTGGATACTTGCATGGGCGGAATCCAGCTCCTGTCTAATCTCTGCGGTCCATATCCCAGGTATAGACAATTGGGAAGCGAATTATCTCAGTCGCCAGACTTTACATCCGGGAGAATGGTCTCTTCACCCAGATGTGTTTCTTCAGATTGTTCAGATGTGGGGGCTTCCAGAAATAGATCTGATGGCTTCTCATCTAAACAGGAAACTTCCCAGGTATCTGTCCAGGTCCAGGGATCCTCAGGCGGAAGCAGTGGATGCGTTGTCACTTCCTTGGAATTATCAACCTGCTTATATCAGGGGCGTATTAAGGCATAGGCCAACAAGGCCAGTGCCTAGGGCAGCAGATTTTTAAGGGGCAGCAGAATTTTGAGTACCTATGGCCACTCTACTGAACTCAGGGCCGGGTGGCTAAATCAACCAATTACTAATGACTTAAATGGTTGGCCCGGCTATTGCTATCCTATGGGATTATATGTGGGTGCGCATGACGTGGTGACAGTGGAGGCGGAGCTCACTTGCGCAGCCGGGACTGGACTGAGAGGGAATGCAGTATTCTTCCTGGCTCCACCGCGTGATTGAGGCAGTGACCACTGTCACTCCCTTCAATACATCTTCATTAGGAATTAAAATACTTAAACGGATTAGTCACTAAATACTTGTACATTTACTTGTTTGTCTATGTGTCATACATGCAAAGAATAAGTATATATTGCTGAATCTATACAACCATGTGACTTAAAACACAACTGAAGATATGTTGTATGCATTTAATATATTCAGAAACAATACAAGTATATACTTTATTATGATTGTATCATGTGACTTTATCCCCTAGGATACAATTCCTAAACCTATCATAACTACTGTTGTATTTTTTAAGTACTTTTAAAGGCCAGTTTGTATATTCATTACATATTTATCCAAGCAGATATTTTGCTTAAATAACTGTCAATCACCAAAGAAGATGTTTAAGGTTAAACAACTACCTACTGACAAACTATCATACAGTGAAGGATATTTTTTTCTGATATAAACACTTTAATGTATATGTATATGTATATATATATATATATATATATATATATATATATATATATATATATATATATATATATATGTGTGTGTGTATGTGTGTGTGTGTTACCAGAGTGAATGCAAGCCCTGGTGAACATCTACTTAAAAAGACATTTTATTTTTATTTTTTTACACCCTGCCCCAAAATATTATGTCTAAGTATGTCTAGAGTTTGGAGTGCCTAGGGCAGCACAAAACCTAAATACGCCCCTGGCTTATATCTTTCTGCCTCTAGTTCTTCTTCCCAGAGTGATTTCCAAAATCATAATTTAGCGTTCATTTGTACTGCTGGTGGCTCCAGCATGGCCACACAGGTTTTGGTATGCGGATCTTGTTCGGATGTCCAGTTGCCAACCTTGGCCACTTCTGTTAAGGCCAGACCTTCTATCTCAAGGTCCATTTTTCCATCAGGATCTCAAATCATTAAATTTGAAGGTATGGAGATTGAACGTTTAGTGCTTAGTCATAGAGGTTTCTCTGACTCAGAGATTAATACTATGTTGCAGGCTCGCAAATCTGTGTCTAGAAAGATTTATTACCGAGTTTGGAAGACTTACATTTCATGGTGTTCTTCTCATAAATTTTCTTGGCATTCTTTTAGAATTCCTAGAAATTTACAGTTTCTTCAGGATGGTTTGGATAAGGGTTTGTCTGCAAGTTCCTTGAAAGGACAAATCTCTGCTCTTTCTGTTCTGTTTCACAGAAAAATTGCTAATCTTCCTGACATTCATTGTTTTGTACAGGCTTTGGTTCATATCAAGCCTGTCATTAAGCCAATTTCTCCTCCTTGGAGTCTTAATTTGGTTTTGAAGGCTTTACAGGCTCCTCCGTTTGAGCCTATGCATTCTCTGGACATTAAATTACTTTCTTGGAAAGTATTGTTTCTTTTGGCCATCTCTTCTGCTAGAAGAGTTTCCGAATTATCTGCTCTTTCATGTGAGTCTCCTTTTCTGATTTTTCATCAGGATAAAGCTGTTTTGCGGACTTCTTTTAAATGTTTACCTAAAGTTGTGAATTCCAACAACATTAGTAGAGAAATTGTTGTCCCGTCGTTGTGTCCTAATCCTAAGAATTCTTTGGAAAGGTCTTTACATTCTTTGGACGTGGTTAGAGCTTTGAAATATTATGTTGAAGCTACTAAAGATTTCAGAAAGACTTCTAGTCTATTTGTTATCTTTTCTGGTTCTAGGAAAGGTCAGAAGGCTTCTGCCATTTCTTTGGCATCTTGGTTAAAGCTTTTGATTCATCATGCTTATTTGGAGTCGGGTAAATCTCCGCCTCATAGGATTACGGCTCATTCTACTAGGTCAGTTTCTACTTCCTGGGCTTTTAAGAATGAAGCTTCTGTTGATCAGATTTGCAAAGCAGCAACTTGGTCTTCTTTGCAAATTCTACCATTTTGATGTTTTTTCTTCTTCAGAAGCAGTTTTTGGTAGAAAAGTTCTTCAGGCAGCTGTTTCAGTTTGATTCTTCTGCTTATAATTTCAGTTTTTTTCATTATAAAGATTAAAACTTTTTGATTTGGGTTGTGGATTCTTTTTTCAGTGGAATTGGCTGTCTTTATTTTTATCCCTCCCTCTCTAGTGACTCTTGCGTGGAGTTCCACATCTTGGGTATTTGCTATCCCATACGTCACTAGCTCATGGACTCTTGCCAATTACATGAAAGAAAACATAATTTATGTAAGAACTTACCTGATAAATTCATTTCTTTCATATTGGCAAGAGTCCATGAGGCCCACCCTTTTTTGTGGTGGTTATGATTTCTTTGTATAAAGCACAATTATTCCAATTCCTTGTTGATGCTTTCGCTCCTTTCTTATCACCCCACTTCTTGGCTATTCATTAAACTGAATTGTGGGTGTGGTGGAAGGTGTATTTATAGGCATTTTGAGGTTTGGGAACCTTTGCCCCTCCTGGTAGGAATGTATATCCCATACATCACTAGCTCATGGACTCTTGCCAATATGAAAGAAATTAATTTATCAGGTAAGTTCTTACATAAATTATATTATTACCCATTCCCTAGTTTTGCACCACCAACACAGTTATTTAAATACACTTTTTACCTCTGTAATTACCTTGTATCTACGCCTCTGCAGACTGCCCCCTTATTTCAGTTCTTTTAACAGACATCCATTTTAGCCAATCAGAGCTGGCTCATCTGAACTCCATGTGCATGAGCATAGTGTTATCTATATGAAACACATGAACTAACACCCTCTAGTGGTGAAAAATGCCCTGAGAGAAGAGGCAGCCTTCAAGGGCTTATAAATTAGCATATTAACCTCCTAGATTTAGCTTTCAACTAGGAATACCAAGAGAACAAAACAAAATTGGTGATAAAAGTAAATTGGATTTTTTTTTTAAATTACATTCTCTATCTGAATTATGAAAGATTATTTTGGACTAGACTGTCCCTTTAAATACAAGGCAATTTTTTTTTCATAAGGCATATGCCATAGGGCATTACTTATACCTACTCAAACTCTTCACCCATAATATCTATTCAACATTCACATCATCCTCTCATATTCCTTACATTAACCCTTGCCACCTGGCTTAAAGGGATTGTAAACGCCTTGTTATTAGAAGATATTTTTGTTGTTGTTTCTATAGAATAACAATTAATTAAACCTACAATTTTCAGAACTATATTACAAGAAAAGGGGTCAAAACAAAGAATGAACATATTGCAAAGTTGTTATACTACATTAAAATCTCAAGTTGGTTACTGTCCCTTTCAGAAATGTTGTTTTTATATACAAGCATATCGTGGTCTAAATCAGGGTTCTTCAAACTTTTTCCCCAAGTTCCAGTGCAATGATACCATATACCTTTGCGACCCTATTTTTATGCTTGGTCTGAAAATTTCTTAGGTAATATTGAACATGATATCTGCAATTTTTGGCAAACTGAGTAAAATATGTGCATACTTTATTCCTGAATGTAGTCAAACTTGAAAGTGTTGTAAAAGGTAATAACACACACGCTCATACAACACACACACACATACCCTCTGATACAAAACACACACACTGTCATATAACACACATACCCTCTTATACAAAACACACACACTCTCATATAACACACACACATACCCTCTGATACAAAACACACACACTCTCATATAACACACACACGCACATACCCTCTGATACAAAACACACACACCACATACCATCGGATACAAAACACACACACTCTCATATAACACACACACAGATACCCTCTGATACAAAATACACACTTTCATATAACACACACACACATACCCTCTGATATAAAACACACATACTCTCATATAACACACACACACATACCCTCTGATACAAAACACACACACTCTCATATAACACACACACATACCCTCTGATACAAAACACACACACTCTCATATAACACACATGCATATACCCTACGATACAAAACAAAAACACTCTTATATAACACACACACACACACCATACCCTCTGATACAAAACACACACACTCTCATATAACACACACACATACCCTCTGATACAAAACACACACTCTCATATAACACACACACACATACCCTCTGATACAAAACACACACACTCTCATATAACACACGCACACATACCCTCTGATACAAAACACACACACTCTCATATAACACACACACCACATACCCTCTCATACAAAACACACACACTCTCATATAACACACACACATACCCTCTGATACAAAGCACACACACTTTCATATAACACACACACCACATACCCTCTGATACAAAACACACACACACTCTCATATAACACACACACACACACACATACCCTCTGATACAAAACACACACACACTCTCATATAACACACACCACATACCCTCTCATACAAAACACACACACTCTCATATAACACACACACACACATACCCTCTGATACAAAACACAAACTCTCATACAAAACACACACCACATACCCTCTGATACAAAACAAACACACTCTCATATAACACACACATCACATACCCTCTCATACAAAACACACACTCTCTCATATAACACACACACACATACCCTCTGACACAAAACACACACTCTCATATAGCACACACACCACATGCCCTCTGACACAAAACACACACTCATATAACACACACACCACATACCCTCTGATACAAAACACACATACTCTCATATAACACACGCAGATACCCTCTGATACAAAACACACACACTCTCATATAACACACACACCACATACCCTCTGATACAAAACACACACCCTCTCATATAAAACAAACACACTCTCATATAACACACACAACACACATTCTCATATAACACACACACCACAATACTCTCCTACAGCACACACACAAGCTACAACCCAGTAAACATGGTGTGGCAACCCAGTAATGGGTCCCAACCCGTGTTTTGAAGAACCCTGGTCTAGATTCACTAAGGAATTACATTTATAATAAGGGGCTAATTTATTAAGGGCCGAACGACCCTCAATGCCCCTGTTTCCTTCAGGTTTGCCAGAAACAGGAGTTAAGAAGCAGCTGTCGGCATTCAGCAATGTCTGGCGGACATGATCCACTACAGCGGATCATGTCCGCCGGACATTGATAAATCGGCCCCTAAATATGAATATTTAGCTTGTGAAGCTGATCACTCAGGTATGAAAATCCAACTGTTGTAGAATCATCATCACAAGATAAAGTATGAAATAAAGACATTGTACTCACTCTGAACTCTCATTAAATTTAGACAGGTGATACGTATTTCAAAAGCCATGACTCTTTAACAGCAGTGTACTTTGCCCTAGGGCAACAGGAAGTGTAGTTCTATGGCACAATGCTGTTCTCTTGAAATGCCTTATTTATTTTATTAAAACTCAGTCAACCCCCCCCCCCCCCCCCACCCCTCCCATTGCTCCCCTGGTCTCCAGTGGTGAGAACTCTTTGAGGCATATACAAGCTAAAATGATTGTGGTGAGAGGTTTAGGGGCCGCAGATATCCCAGAGCCTAGAGCAGCAGAAAAAATAAATACACCACTTCTCTCTAAAAAGTGTCTCCTCTCTGCTAGATTTCATTTTGACTTTCTTCCCAAATATTCTTCCAATACTGGCTTCTGCTCAGTTCAGAATTACACTGATCCATATTCCATATTTCTTATTATTTGTTTATTATACTCATCACTGTAATAGTACGACCTTTCACCTCTAATCTTTACATCTTCAGCCATAACTTCATTAGCAATTCTCCTGCAATTAAATAAACATTAAGCTCATATTTTCATTTGCTGCATCCAAAAGTGGACATTTTAAAATGTATGATATATGTTTGTTTTTTGAGCACTGGGTTTTCCTCTGTTCACTAAAACACTTGTTTTCTTGGAGAAGGAGTTTTCCTTTTAACTAATAAAAATATGGGAGATGTCCATATCAGCCAGTGAGTGATTGATTCTTTAAGATTAATTGTATAGAAACTTACATTTCCTGTTTGTTTCACTATAAATATAAAGAGCTTTAACCCCTTCCTGCTGGTAATTATTTGTTACATCGGAACAAAGTTCCAATGTAAACAAATAAGTAAAAAATAGAAATCACGCAATCGTACATGCAATTGTGTGATTTCAAAGATGGGATCGCATCGAGGGGAGTGCCTATGATGCTAAGCACACCCTCCAGCCCAAGATCCTAGTCAGGAAGCCGTTATGGCTTCAGGACAGCAGAACAGCTAGGACGTTCCATGCGTCCTAACGTCGCTAAAGCCCAGTGCGGATAGGACAGCATGGAACGGCGGGAAGTGGTTAATTTACTATTACATACAAAACAGAAAATGTGTGAGATTAACTCCACTTAAATTTACTTAATCTCCGTTTGTTTAACATTTTAGCATATTATTGCCCTTGTGAGTACCTCATGGTCAAGTCTTGCTATTTCAAAGTTAACAGGGTTGTCTTGTTTATATTTGTATGTTTTCTTTTGTGCATTTGTTAATGTAGACTGTTTTATAGAAGGGGTATTTTTTAAAGGTTTTAAAAGTGTTTTTATGATACGTGTATCATACACAGTAGAACATGTTTTATGTGACAAGAATTTATTGGTTGGGAAATAGACACTCTTCCGCTGATTATAATCACAGCTGTGGTGAGAGGCAGGTACATCTCTCTTTAAACTGCAAAGTTTGTGAGTAGCAAAGTTCATTGGATTTTTTTCAGTAAGATTATATGTTAATAAAATAATTTATATATACACTCACCGGCCACTTTATTAGGTACACCTTGCTAGTACCAGGTTGGACCCCCTTTTGCCTTCAGAACTGCCTTAATTCTTTGTGGCATAGATTCAACAAGGTGTTGGAAACATTCCTCAGACACTTTGGTCCATATTGACATGATAGCATCACGCAGTTGCTGCAAATTTGTCGGCTGCACATCCATGATGCGAATCTTCCATTCCACCACATCCCAAAGGTGCTCTATTGGATTGAGATCTGGTGACTGTGGAGGCCATTGGAGTACAGCGAACTCATTGTCATGTTCAAGAAACCAGTTTAAGATGATTTGAGCTTTGTGACATTGTGCATTATCCTATTGGAAGTAGCCATCAGAAGATGGGTACACTGTAGTCATAAAGGAATGGACATGGTCAGCAACAATACTCAGGTAGGCTGTGGCGTTTAAACAATGCTCAATTGGTACTAAGGGGCCCAAAGGGTGCCAAGAAAATATCCCCCACACCATTACACCACCACCACCTGCCTGAACCGTTGATACAAAGCAGGATGGATCTATGCTTTCGTGTTTATGCCTAATTCTCACCCTACCATCTGAATGTCGCAGCTGAAATCAAGACTCATCAGACCAGGCAACATTTTTCCAATCTTCTATTGTCCAATTGTGGTGAGCCTGTGCGAATTGTAGCCTCAGTTTCATGTTCTAAGCTGACAGGAGTGGCACCCAGTGTGGTCTTATGTTGCTGTAGCCCATCTGCTTCAAGGTTCAACGTGTTGTGCGTTCAGAGATAGTATTCTGCATACCTTGGTTGTAACGAGTGGTTATTTAAGTTACTGTTGCCTTTTTATCATCTCAAACCAGTCTGCCCATTCTCCCCTGACCTCTGACATCAACAAGGCATTTTTGTACACACAACTGCTGCTCACTGGATATTTTCTCTTTTCTGGACCATTCTCTGTAAACTCTAGAGATGGTTGTGCGGGAAAATCCCAGTATATCAGCAGTTTTTTAAATACTTAGACCAGCCCATCTAGCAACAACAACCATGCCACATTCAAAGTCACTTAAATACCTTTTCTTCCCCATTCTGATGCTCAGTTTGAACTTCAGCAATTCATTTTCACCAAGTCTAGATTCCTATATTCATTGAGTTGTTGCCATGTGATCGACTGATTAGCAATTTGTGTTACCAAGCAATTAAAGAGTTGTTCCTTATAAAGTGGCCGGTGAGTGTGTATATATATATATATATATATATATATATATATATATACATACACACACACACACACTTTTTTCATATTATTTAAAACGTTTACTGAGCATGCATGGGCTTGTAATGTAAAGGAAAAAGAAAAACACACAAAAAAAGAGACTTCTTTTCCATCAAAAGGAAACATGCATGAACAAAATCTGAAACAAAAAGAGTCTAAACAGCCATAATTTGTTATTTATGTTAACTGAGCATGTACAAAACCTTTATAATGAGAAAACTTTAGAAAAGGAAAGATATGAAGCATGACAAAAAAAATGCCAAAATGGGCTTTGAAGAGGTCAAGGATGTTGAAATAGAAAAGGGAAAAAAAAATATTCTGGTAAAAGTTATTTGAAAAGTGTTTAGTGATTGAAATAGCACTACAGAATCCTCTCAATGCAAAGCATTCTCTCAGTATTCTTTGTTAAAACCAGGGGCAAAACTACAGGGGATGCAGAGATCGCAATTGCGACTGGACCCCCAAGGGTGGGGGCCCAACTTAAAAAAAATATATATATTTTTTACAATAAAAAACGTTGAACTGCCATTGCCTGCACTGATATCATGTGAGTGTGACATGATGCTTCACTAGTGTCTCTGAATACAGGGGTTAGTGTTTCTGTTTTACCCATTGTGTTTATGTGTATGTGTGTGTGTGTATTTATGCATGTATGTGTGTATGTTTGTGGAACCAGCAAATTACAGACCTTGTTACTACAGCATGGGGGGGCAGGGGGTAAACAGTGTCAGTCTATACAGTACCACTATATACAGTACGGGGGGGCTGGACCATGTCACAGACTACTGTGGTCACTGTATAAAGTACTGGGGCGGGTAGGGTCAGGCCAGCCATCTCAACGGCAGATTACAGACTGTGTCACTGACTCACTATATACAGTACTGGTGGGTTAAACAGTGTCACTATATACAGTAATAGGGGGTCAGACCATCTCACAGACTGTGGGCACAGGGTACCTCCTCTTGCATGCATGTAATCTGATTCAAATTTTTTCTGTGTTTTAATTATTTATATATATATATATATATATATATATATATATATATATATATATATATATATATATATATATATATATATATAAAGATATATATCAAATTCACTTTTTTTTGGGGGGGGGGCCTTCTTAGATTCTTGCACCTGGGCCCTGTGGTTTCTAGTTACACCTCTGGTTAAAACTTACACCACCTTTCCAGGAGAGCATACTGAGGTAGGCTCAGGAGTGTGCACGTGTCTTGAGCAAGTGTGTGCAACAATATTTGTAACATTGTTATAAATATAGGGCTTGCTCCTGAGCCTACACACAGTATGATTTCATAGAAAGGTGCTATTTTTCAACAACGGTCAGGATCCCAAGAGAGCTAAATATAATAATAAAAGCAAATTGAAAAAGTTTGTAAAATAATTGTACACACTAAGGGCTAGCTAGCAACATGCAAGTGAAATTGAGGGGTTTTCGACTTTTTGTGTGCAACAGAAATAGCGCACTTATTACCAGTTGAAAGTAGGCTTGTTTGTTCAAGCGTAATCAAATTTAATGTGTATCGGGTTAGTACGATTTGGGAACACGCAAAAAGGGTACAGGAAGAGAAAAAGTTGCGTATAAGGTGTTTGTAAAAAAAAGAGCTGCAAAGGGCTTTAACACAAGCCTAAATATAAGTGTATAGTTGTATATAGTATATATATATATATATATATATATATATATAGAATTAATCAAGAGAGAGCACTCACCGTGTGGTAAAGTCCAAATTTATTTAAGCATATGTAAACGTTTTCGGGGAGTGACCCTGTCCTCAGACAAGTGACAAAACACTTTCTCTGAGCCGTCATTAGCACCAGATTGGGAAACTCTGTGACGGCTCATAGCCGTCATTAGCACTCAAAGGGTTAACAATGGTTTTAACTATCGGCTAGATTTAGAGTTCTGCGGCCAAAGGGGTGCGTTAGCTACGCATGCTTTTTTTTCCCCGCACCTTTTAAATACCGCTGGTATTTAGAGTTCACAGAAGGGCTGCGTTAGGCTCCAAAAAAGGGAGCGTAGAGCATATTTACCGCCACTGCAACTCTAAATACCAGCGGTGCTTACGGACGCGGCCAGCTTCAAAAACGTTTCGGCTGTTTGAGCTGAAAAAAAACCTAACACCTGCAAAAAAGCAGCGTTCAGCTCCTAACGCAGCCCCATTGTTTCCTGAGGGGAAACACTTCCTAAGTCTGCACCTAACACTCTAACATGAACCCCGAGTCTAAACACCCCTAACCTTACACTTATTAACCCCTAATCTGCCGCCCCCGCTATCGCTGACACCTGCATATTATTATTAACCCCTAATCTGCCGCTCCGTATACCGCCGCAACCTACATTATCCCTATGTACCCCTAATCTGCTGCCCATAACACCGCCGACCGCTATATTATATTTATTAACCCCTAATATGCCGCCCCCGCTATCGCTGACCCCTGCATATTATTATTAACCCCTAATCTGCCGCTCCATACACCGCCGCAACATACGTTATCCCTATGTACCCTATCTGCTGCCCCTAACACTGCTGACCCCTATATTATATTTATTAACCCCTAATCTGCCGCCCCCAACGTCGCCTCCACCTACCTACACTTATTAACCCCTAATCTGCCAACCGGAGCTTGCCGCTACTCTAATAAATGTATTAACCCCTAAAGCTAAGTCTAAACCTAACACTAACACCCCCCTAAGTTAAATATAATTTTTATCTAACGAAATAAATTAACTCTTATTAAATAAATTAATGCTATTTAAAGCTAAATACTTACCTGTAAAATAAACCCTAATATAGCTACAATATAAATTATAATTATATTGTAGCTATTTTAGGATTAATATTTATTTTACAGGCAACTTTGTATTTATTTTAACCAGGTACAATAGCTATTAAATAGTTAATAACTATTTAATAGTTACCTAGTTAAAATAATTACAAAATTACCTGTAAAATAAATCCTAACCTAAGTTACAATTAAACCTAACACTACACTATCAATAAATTAATTAAATAAAATACCTACAATTAAACCTAACACTACACTATCAATAAATTAATTAAATACAATACATACAAATAAATACAATTAAATAAACTAACTAAAGTACAAAAAATAAAAAAGAACTAAGTTACAAAAAATAAAAAAATATTTACAAACATTAGAAAAATATTACAACAATTTTAAACTAATTACACCTACTCTAAGCCCCCTAATAAAATAACAAAGCCCCCCAAAATAAAAAAATGCCCTACCCTATTCTAAAATTAAAATAGAAAAGCTCTTTTACCTTACCAGCCCTGAAAAGGGCCCTTTGCGGGGCATGCCCCAAAGAATTCAGCTCTTTTGCCTGTAAAAAAAAAACCATACAATACCCCCTCCAACATTACAACCCACCACCCACATACCCCTAATCTAACCCAAACTCCCCTTAAATAAACCTAACACTAAGCCCCTGAAGATCTCCCTACCTTGTCTTCACCACACCGGGTCCCGATCTGTCCAGAAGAGCCTCCGAAATCTTCATCCAAGCCCAAGCGGGAGCTGAAGAGTGACGTCCATCCTCCGGCTGAAGTCTGGATCAAAGCGGCGGCTAAAGAATTCCATCTTCGGGCAGAAGTCTTCATCCTATCCGGGCAGAAGAGTCGATCCGGACCGGCAAACATCTTCATCCAAGCCGCATCTTCTATGTTTTTCCATCCGATGACGACCGGCTCCATCTTGAAGACCTCCGGCGCGGATCCATCCTCTTCTTGCGACGTCCTAAGTCCGAATGAAGGTTCCTTTAAATGACGTCATCCAAGATGGCGTCCCTCGAATTCCGATTGGCTGATAGGATTCTATCAGCCAATCAGAATTAAGGTAGAACAATTCTGATTGGCTGATGGAATCAGCCAATCAGATTCAAGATCAATCCGATTGGCTGATCCGATCAGCCAATCAGATTGAGCTTGCATTCTATTGGCTGATCGGAACAGCCAATCGGATTGAACTTGAATCTGATTGGCTGATTCCATCAGCCAATCAGAATTTTCCTACCTTAATTCCGATTTGCTGATAGAATCCTATCAGCCAATCGGAATTCGAGGGACGCCATCTTGGATGACGTCCCTTAAAGGAACCGTCATTCGTCGGGAAGTCGTCGGTGAAGATGGATGTTCTGCGTCGGCAGGGATGACCATGGATCCGGAAGAAAGAAGATTGAAGATGCCACTTGATAGAAGACTTCAGCCCAATCATGGACCTCTTCAGCTCCCGCTTGGATGAAGACTTCAGTCGGATCATGGACATCTTCAGCCCCCCACTTGGGCTTGGATCAAGACATCAGAGGAGCTCTTCTGGATCGATCGGTGAACCCGGCGTGGTGAAGACAAGGTAGGGAGATCTTCAGGGGCTTAGTGTTAGGTTTATTTAAGGGGGGTTTGGGTTAGATTAGGGGTTTGTGGGTGGTGGGTTGTAATGTTGGGGGGGGTATTGTATGTTTTTTTTTACAGGCAAAAGAGCTGAATTCTTTGGGGCATGCCCCGCAAAGGGCCCTTTTCAGGGCTGGTAAGGTAAAAGAGCTTTTCTATTTTCATTTTAGAATAGGGTAGGGCATTTTTTTTATTTTGGGGGGCTTTGTTATTTTATTAGGGGGCTTAGAGTAGGTGTAATTAGTTTAAAATTGTAATATTTTTCTAATGTTCTTTTTTATTTTTTTGTACTTTAGTTAGTTTATTTAATTGTATTTATTTGTAGGTATTGTATTTAATTAATTTATTGATAGTGTAGTGTTAGGTTTAATTGTAGGTAATTGTAGGTATTTTATTTAATTAATTTATTGATAGTGTAGTGTTAGGTTTAATTGTAACTTAGGTTAAGATTTATTTTACAGGTAATTTTTTAATTATTTTAACTAGGTAACTATTAAATAGTTATTAACTATTTAATAGCTATTGTACCTGGTTAAAATAATTACAAAGTTGCCTGTAAAATAAATATGAATGCTAAAATAGCTACAATATAATTATAATTTATATTGTAGCTATATTAGGGTTTATTTTACAGGTAAGTGTTTAGCTTTAAATAGGAATAATTTATTTAATAAGAGTTAATTTATTCCGTTAGATTTAAATTATATTTAAGTTAGTGGGGTGGTAGGGTTATGGTTAGACTTAGCTTTAGTGGTTAATACATTTAGTATAGTAGCGGTGTGGTCCGGTCGGCAGATTAGGGGTTAATAATTGTAGGTAGGTGGAGGCGACGTTGGGGGCGGCAGATTAGGGGTTAATAAATATAATATAGGGGTCGGCTGTGTTAGGGGCAGCAGATTAGGGGTACATAGGTATAATGTAGGTTGCGGCGGTGTACGGAGCGGCAGATTAGGGGTTAAAAAAAATATGCAGGTGTCAGCGATAGCGGGGATGGCAGATTAGGGGTTAATAAATATTATGTAGGTGTCGGCGGTATTAGGGGCAGCAGATTAGGGGTACATAGGGATAACGTAGGTGGCGGCGGTGTGCGGTCGGCAAATTAGGGGTTAAAAAATTTAAATAGAGTGGCGGCGATGTGGGGGGGCCTCGGTTTAGGGGTACATAGGTAGTTTATGGGTGTTAGTGTACTTTAGAGCACAGTAGTTAAGAGTTTTATAAACCGGCGTTAGCCCAAAAAGCTCTTAACTACTGACTTTTTTCTGCGGCTGGAGTTTTGTCATTAGATTTCTAACGCTCACTTCAGCCACGACTCTAAATACCGGCATTAGAAAGATCCCATTGAAAAGATAGGATACGCAATTGACGTAAGGGGATCTGCGGTATGGAAAAGTCGCGGCTGCAAAGTGAGCGTTAGACCCTTTCCTGACTGACTCTAAATACCAGCGGTAGCCGAAAACCAGCGTTAGGAGCCTCTAACGCTGGTTTTGACGGCTAACGCCAAACTCTAAATCTAGCCGATAGTGTTTACTCTAAATATTTCACATTCCAATGTTCTTCACATAGGGGAATATGTTCAAACGTTTTTTTAAATAGATTTTCCTATATATACTGTATCTGTATATATCTATACCTATATATATATATATATATAGAGAGAGAGAGAGAGAGAGAGAGACAGAGAGAGAGAGAGAGAGAGAGAGAGAGACAGAGACAGAGAGAGAGAGAGAGAACAAGAGTTTAGAATATCAAACCAACCTAAGAAAAGAGGGAAGATAAAGCTGCCCAGATGTCTGCGCTACAAAAAAACTAACTTTCGTGAATGGGCCTTAAAGAGACACTGAACCCAAATTTTTTCTTTCATGATTCAGAGCATGAAATTTTAAGCCACTTTCTAATTTGCTCCTATTATCAAATTTTATTTATTCTCTTGCTATCTTTATTTAAAAAGCAGGAATGTGATGCATAGGAGCCGGCCCATTTTTGGTTGAGAACCTGGTTTATGCTTACTTATTGGTGGGTAAAATGGAGGGATGTAAATCTTAGCAGCCAGTCCATTTTAGGTTCAGCACCATGTATAGCGCTTGCTTATTGGAGGCTTACATTTACCCACCAATAAGCAAGCATAAACCAGGTTCTCAGCCAAAAATGGGCCGGCTCCTATGCATCACATTCCTGCTTTTAAAATAAAGATAGCAAGAGAGCGAATAAAAATTGATAATAGGAGTAAATTAGAAAGTTACTTAAAATTGCATGCTCTATCTGAATCATGAAAAAAAAAATTGGGTTTAATGTCCATTTAAGAATACTGCTATAGTCTCAGAGTATGTGTTCCAAATTCTAGTACCACACTGGGAGGTACCGAGGCTGGGAGCACTAGGTATGCGAGAGGGAAAATGAGATAGCGCTTATTCAAGAGCCCAGAGAAATACAGTTATAGACGTGATTATATACCATATGTGTGTAATAATTTCAACATATGAACAGTGATTGACAAAATAGGTAATGAATCAAATGGAATAAACCATTAAACTTACCTCATAAGATTGGGATAATTTCTAGTAAGTGCACACCGGCAATATGTGTGTTTTATTATACTGTGAATGATTCTAATCCAATACGGGACTCATCCTTGTATTCATTTTTTTTTAATTAATTTAATGGTTTATTCCATTTGATTCATTACATCTTTTGCCATTCACTGTTTATATGTTGAAGTTATTACACATATATGGTACATAATCATCGTCTATAACTGTATTTCTCCGGGCTCTTGAATAAGCGCTATCTCATTTTCCCTCTCACATATATATATAAATATATATATATATATATATATATATATATGAATAAATATGTATTTTATAAAAAAAACCCATCAGATATATATACTGTATATATACAATATATATATATATATATATATATATATATATATATATATATATATATATATATATGTATTTATGAATAAATAGAAAACATATTCTGCAATGTGAAGAACATTAGAATTTGTAATATTCATATTTCATGTTGGGTTTAGCGCTCTTGAATAAACACGGTTGGGTTAGTGCCCGAGTATGTTGTTTTGTTTTTCAGTTTAAACGCTCCATTAAATTATACAGGCCTGATATTCAAAAGCTCTCCGCTCAAGTGAGATCATCTAAGACATCTCGTCAGTATGGAAAGGTCCCTAAAAAAATGTTAGAGACACAAATTTGAATTTAACAGATATTTATCTCACTATACAGGGTTCTTGATATGAAGGAGAGGCACCTACATTACAATATAATGTACATTTATTACAATTAAAAAAAATCCTGCAGATTTTTTATGATTTCTCTCAATGCCAGTGAGCTATTGAATATCAGGCTCCATGGGAGAATATGTTAAGGCAGTCATGATATGATATTGTGCACGTTTTAGAAATTTCAATAAAAATTTAAAAAAATAAAAATATTGACAAAACATAAAAAATTATGAAGTAGTCAAAAAATGTAGCCTTCTTCAGTATAGGAGTGCTGCAATGCACTATTTATGGAGTGGAAAGCTTTAGGGCTAGATTATCATTGGTGCGTTAACGTTTTCACGCGCTTTATATAGGAATATTGCGCCTGCGCTAACTTGCGCTCATATTAGAAGTTAAAAAGTAAAAGCGTTACTTCTAGATTACTTTAAGCAATGTTTACGCTCAAGCGGGAGTGCAAAATAGCGCACCGCTGTTAATATAGCCCTTAATCTTTTCCTACATGTAATATTCCAAGGAAGCCTAGTAAATAAGGTTATATCAATAAATTAAAGCTGTGCTTAAATATGTACTTGCAACAGAAAGTTATTAAGGACAGGAAATTGTTAATTTAAAGTGACTAAATAGTGCAAAAATGGCATGGGGGCATATTTATCAAGTTCCGTATGAAGCTTGATGCCCCGTGTTCCCGGCGAGCCTGAAGTGCTCCATAACCTGTCCGCCTGCTCTGAGGTGGCAGACTGAAATCAACCCGATCAAATACGATCGGGTTCTTTGACACCCCCTGCTATCGGCCGTTTGGCCGCGAATTTGCAGGGGGCGGCATTGCACCAGCAGTTCACAAGAACTGCTTGTGTAATGATAAATGCCAACAGCGTATGCTGTCGGCATTTATCGATGTGCAGCGGACATGATCCGCAATATCAGATCATGTTCGCTCACACAATAATAAATAGGCCCCTTAGTCTAATTTAAAACATCATGCCATTTAAGCATTAATGAACCTGGGTATTTTGTTTGGTTCTACAAAGTAGTTAAGCACATAAGTAAAAACCTATTTGGGAGTCACATGTATTGCAGGTTCCAAGCTAGAAACTACCAATGAGACAATGAGGAGCAGCATTTACTTGCCAATAACTAGCGGTTTCCTAAGTGGGACTTTACTTGACCATTTAACCCTTTTGCAGAGAATAAATACATACTTTGACAGGGGCAGTAATACAAAAAAATTACATGCTCTAACAAATACAAATGTGAATGTTTTGCATTGGACTGGCCCGTTAACTTTTATAATTTTTTTTGCTTTGACATAGAACTAAACTAGATCTACATTTTGAGCTCTAGTCACTAAGGAGCCAGGCCAGATTTTCTTACACAAACATAAGTGACACAATCTCATTAAATGAGCTACTGAATGGAACAAAAGGGAAATGCTGAATAACTGGCCTGGATTCTTAGGGAAGGAGTTGGGAAATCCTGTCCTAAAGGTTTAAGCAATCTCAATACAAAGTGAGCTGAGGACATTTTTTTAAAGTGCTTTGAAGACAAATGTGATCTAGAACAAATGAATGAAATGAAAAATGAAATCATTTTTACATTATTATCTGCCCATCTATCCCTAATAAAGATACTGGTGTTGCTTAGTTTTTTTCCTCTATAGCATATTACACATTTTAAAATGCATTAAAACTGTTGTCTAATGTATTTGCAGCCACAGGAGACCATGCAGCAATGCATTTTAGTACGCTGTCTCCAAATAATTTTCACATGAATTACTAAAGTGCCACATATTTATAATTTATTGGTATTTAAATAAATCACAGGGACTGAGTTCATGAGTTATTGGCATAAGGTGCTTTGAATATTAAATTATAATTATATAAAATGGACAACAAGCTATGGAGGATTACAATAACAGTTTAAGCACAAGAGACCGTTGTTATTGTAATTGACAAATGCAAACTGCAGACAGAAATAACTTAGCATAAGGGATCACTGTATGGTAATGCGCATCATAGAATCGCCATATTTGTTATTTTGCAAGGGGATTTGAAGGGACATTGTACAAAATAAAATAAAAATGATAAATTGTATCATGTATAGTAACAATATACTGTATATATATATATATATATATATATATATATATATATATACAGTATATATATATGTGTAAGATCATGTTTTTTTTAGCACTATTGACCTCACTGTGTGATTGCCTCTGCTGTTACTGTCTCACTAGCCGTCTCCCCTCGAGCCAGCAGTTCTCTGTGGCCCCCTGGGAATTAAACACATGAGGGTAGATTTAACAAGCAACGGATGCTGCAATCTTCCCCCGTAGTTTCCCTTTTCGCTGGTAACATAAGTAAAGAGGCGGCAGACAGCAATCATCTCGATCAGGATGATTGACACCCACTGCTAGCGCGAATCTGCGAAGGGCGGCATTGCACAAGCATATCCTCTAGAGCGAATCATGTCCGTCCGACATTTAATAAATCGGCCCCATGGACTTGAGGGGATGGTAGTGCAATGTTAAACACAGACCGCGTATCTGCTAGAGCGGATCATGTCCGTCCGACATTTAATAAATCGGCCCCATGGACTTGAGGGGATGGTAGTGTAAAAACTATTAAAGCAGGTCAGTTTTGCACTATAAATGTAATTATATATAAACTTAAATGTACAAATATTTCTTCGTCATGGTTTTGTCTCATTACTTAAAGGGGCATTAAAGTATATTTTCTTAGTTGTATTCAAAACCATGCATTTTCAAATATATTATTAAAAAACATCAGATATTTCATAACAGATTTATTCTATTGAATTTTTCATACTTGTACCTTTCCTTTTCAGTGACAATGAGCTTTGTGCATGGCACCTGACAGCAGGTCACTAGAACCAGCTGTCAGTTGCAATAATACTATGTATTAAGGGTAGTACAGACTTTGGCCTAGATTACAAGTCAAGATAAAAAATGCAGGTGGTATAATGGAGCATAAACATTACTTGAGTGCAATCCATATAATGACCCACACATATGTCTTTGGTTCTTTCCCTTCACACCCCCTTTGTGCAACACTTTACCAACCACGTTTAATACAAGCAACTACCACTTCCCATTGATAGTATTGTGCAAGCTACAGAAGAATGCTTAAAGTTGAAGCTTAAAGAAACGTTAGTATGAATCTTTGTAACAAATCAATGGTAACTATAGAATATACTACACAGTGATTCCTCTTGAGCAATAATACAAATATTCATTATAGGCATCTACTACACATTTTAGATGACAGAGGAACTATCACTTTTTAGGCAATTTATTTTATATAGTGATTTGTGTGTAGTATATGTATAATCTGCATTCAAAACATAATTTATGTAAGAACTTACCTGATAAATTCATTTCTTTCATATTAGCAAGAGTCCATGAGCTAGTGACGTATGGGATATACGTTCCTACCATGAGGGGCAAAGTTTCCCAAACCTTAAAATGCCTATAAATACACCCCTCACCACACCCACAATTCAGTTTAACGAATAGCCAAGAAGTAGGGTGATAAGAAAAAAGTGCGAAAGCATATAAAATAAGGAATTGGAATAATTGTGCTTTATACAAAAAAATCATAACCACCACAAAAAAGGGCGGGCCTCATGGACTCTTGCTAATATGAAAGAAATGAATTTATCAGGTAAGTTCTTACATAAATTATGTTTTCTTTCATGTAATTAGCAAGAGTCCATGAGCTAGTGACGTATGGGATAATGACTACCCAAGATGTGGATCTTTCCACGCAAGAGTCACTAGAGAGGGAGGGATAAAAAAAAAAGACAGCCAATTCCTGCTGAAAATAATCCACACCCAAAATAAAGTTTAATGAAAAACATAAACTGAAGATTCAAACTGAAACCGCTGCCTGAAGTACTTTTCTACCAAAAACTGCTTCAGAAGAAGAAAATACATCAAAATGGTAGAATTTAGTAAAAGTATGCAAAGAGGACCAAGTTGCTGCTTTGCAAATCTGATCAACCGAAGCTTCATTCTTAAATGCCCAGGAAGTAGAAACTGACCTAGTAGAATGAGCTGTAATCCTTTGAGGCGGAGTTTTACCCGACTCGACATAGGCATGATGAATTAAAGATTTCAACCAAGATGCCAAAGAAACGGCAGAAGCTTTCTGGCCTTTTCTAGAACCGGAAAAGATAACAAATAGACTAGAAGTCTTTCGGAAAGATTTAGTAGCTTCAACATAATATTTCAAAGCTCTAACAACATCCAAAGAATGCAACGATTTCTCCTTAGAATTCTTAGGATTAGTACATAATGAGGGAACCACAATTTCTCTACTAATGTTGTTGGAATTCACAACCTTAGGTAAAAATTCAAAAGAAGTTCGCAACACCGCCTTATCCTGATGAAAAATCAGAAAAGGAGACTCACAAGAAAGAGCAGATAATTCAGAGACTCTTCTGGCAGAAGAGATCGCCAAAAGGAACAAAACTTTCCAAGAAAGTAATTTAATGTCCAATGAATGCATGGGTTCAAAAGGAGGAGCTTGAAGAGCCCCCAGAACCAAATTCAAACTCCAAGGAGGAGAAATTGACTTAATGACAGGTTTTATACGAACCAAAGCTTGTACAAAACAATGAATATCAGGAAGATTAGCAATCTTTCTGTGAAAAAGAACAGAAAGAGCAGAGATTTGTCCTTTCAAAGAACTTGCGGATAAACCTTTATCTAAACCATCCTGAAGAAACTGTAAAATTCTCGGAATTCTAAAAGAATGCCAAGAAAAATGATGAGAAAGACACCAAGAAATATAAGTCTTCCAGACTCTATAATATATCTCTCTAGATACAGATTTACGAGCCTGTAACATAGTATTAATCACAGAGTCAGAGAAACCTCTTTGACCAAGAATCAAGCGTTCAATCTCCATACCTTTAAATTTAAGGATTTGAGATCCTGATGGAAAAAAGGACCTTGCGACAGAAGGTCTGGTCTTAGCGGAAGAGACCACGGATGGCAAGAGGCCATCCGGACAAGATCCGAATACCAAAACCTGTGAGGCCATGCCGGAGCTACCAGCAGAACAAACGAGCATTCCTTCAGAATCTTGGAGATTACTCTTGGAAGAAGAACTAGAGGCGGAAAGATATAGGCAGGATGATACTTCCAAGGAAGTGATAATGCATCCACTGCTTCCGCCTGAGGATCCCGGGATCTGGACAGATACCTGGGAAGTTTCTTGTTTAGATGAGACGCCATCAGATCTATTTCTGGAAGCCCCCACATTTGAACAATCTGAAGAAATACCTCTGGGTGAAGAGACCATTCGCCCGGATGCAACGTTTGGCGACTGAGATAATCCGCTTCCCAATTGTCTATACCTGGGATATGAACCGCAGAGATTAGACAGGAGCTGGATTCCGCCCAAACCAGAATTTGAGATACTTCTTTCATAGCCAGAGGACTGTGAGTCCCTCCTTGATGATTGATGTATGCCACAGTTGTGACATTGTCTGTCTGAAAACAAATGAACGATTCTCTCTTCAGAAGAGGCCAAGACTGAAGAGCTCTGAAAATTGCACGGAGTTCCAAAATATTGATCGGTAATCTCACCTCCTGAGATTCCCAAACTCCTTGTGCCGTCAGAGATCCCCACACAGCTCCCCAACCTGTAAGACTTGCATCTGTTGAAATTACAGTCCAGGTCGGAAGAACAAAAGAAGCCCCCTGAATTAAACGATGGTGATCTGTCCACCACGTTAGAGAGTGTCGTACAATCGGTTTTAAAGATATTAATTGAGATATCTTTGTGTAATCCCTGCACCATTGATTCAGCATACAGAGCTGAAGAGGTCGCATGTGAAAACGAGCAAAGGGGATCGCGTCCGATGCAGCAGTCATAAGACCTAGAATTTCCATGCATAAGGCTACCGAAGGGAATGATTGTGACTGAAGGTTTTGACAAGCTGAAATCAATTTTAGACGTCTCTTGTCTGTCAAAGACAGAGTCATGGACACTGAATCTATCTGGAAACCCAGAAAGGTTACCCTTGTCTGAGGAGTCAATGAACTTTTTAGTGAATTGATCCTCCAACCATGATCTTGAAGAAACAACACAAGTCGATTCGTATGAGATTCTGCTAAATGTAAAGACTGAGCAAGTACCAAGATATCGTCCAAATAAGGAAATACCACAATACCCTGTTCTCTGATTACAGACAGAAGGGCACCGAGAACCTTTGTAAAAATTCTTGGAGCTGTAGCTAGGCCAAACGGCAGAGCCACAAACTGGTAATGCTTGTCCAGAAAAGAGAATCTCAGGAACTGATAATGATCTGGATGAATCGGAATATGCAGATATGCATCCTGTAAATCTATTGTGGACATATAATGCCCTTGTTGAACAAAAGGCAAGATAGTCCTTACAGTTACCATTTTGAACGTTGGTATCCTTACATAACGATTCAATATTTTTAGATCCAGAACTGGTCTGAAGGAATTCTCCTTCTTTGGTACAATGAAGAGATTCGAATAAAACCCCAGTCCCTGTTCCAGAACTGGAACTGGCATAATTACTCCAGCCAACTCTAGATCTGAAACACATTTCAGAAATGCTTGAGCTTTCACTGGATTTACTGGGACACGGGAAAGAAAAAATCTTGAAACCAATTCTGTACCCTTCTGAAACAATGTTCTGAATCCAAAGATTGTGAACAGATTTGATCCAAATGTTTTTGAAAAAACGTAACCTGCCCCCTACCAGCTGAGCTGGAATGAGGGCCGCACCTTCATGTGGACTTAGAAGCTGGCTTTGCTTTTCTAGAAGGCTTGGATTTATTCCAGACTGGAGATGGTTTCCAAACTGAAACTGCTCCTGAGGATGAAGGATCAGGCTTTTGTTCTATGTTGAAACGAAAGGAACGAAAACGATTATTAGCCCTGTTTTTACCCTTAGATTTTTTATCCTGTGGTAAAAAAGTTCCTTTCCCACCAGTAGCAGTTGAGATAATAGAATCCAACTGAGAACCAAATAATTTGTTACCCTGGAAAGAAATGGAAAGTAGAGTCGATTTAGAAGACATATCAGCATTCCAAGTTTTAAGCCATAAAGCTCTTCTAGCTAAAATAGCTAGAGACATAAACCTGACATCAACTCTGATAATATCAAAAATGGCATCACAGATAAAATTATTAGCATGTTGAAGAAGAATAATAATATTATGAGAATCATGATCTGTTACTTGTTGCGCTAAAGTTTCCAACCAAAAAGTTGAAGCTGCAGCAACATCAGCCAATGATATAGCAGGTCTAAGAAGATTACCTGAACACAGATAAGCTTTTCTTAGAAAGGATTCAATTTTCCTATCTAAAGGATCCTTAAAGGAAGTACCATCTGACGTAGGAATAGTAGTACGTTTAGCAAGGGTAGAAATAGCCCCATCAACCTTAGGGATTTTGTCCCAAAATTCTAATCTGTCAGACGGCACAGGATATAATTGCTTAAAACGTTTAGAAGGAGTAAATGAATTACCCAATTTATCCCATTCTCTGGAAATTACTTCAGAAATAGCACCAGGAACAGGAAAAACTTCTGGAATAACCACAGGAGATTTAAAGACCTTATCTAAACGTTTAGAATTAGTATCAAGAGGACCAGAATCCTCAATTTCTAAAGCAATTAGTACTTCTTTAAGTAAAGAACGAATAAATTCCATTTTAAATAAATATGAAGATTTATCAGCATCAATCTCTGAGACAGAATCCTCTGAACCAGAAGAGTCATTAGAATCAGAATGATGATGTTCATTTAAAAATTCATCTGTATAAAGAGAAGTTTTAAAAGATTTTTTATGTTTACTAGAAGGAGGAATAACAGACATAGCCTTCTTGATGGATTCAGAAACAAAATCTCTTATGTTATCAGGAACATTCTGAACATTAGATGTTGATGGAACTGCAACAGGTAATGGTACATTACTAAAGGAAATATTATCTGCATTAACAAGTTTGTCATGACAATTAATACAAACAACAGCTGGAGGAATAGCTACCAAAAGTTTACAGCAGATACACTTAGCTTTGGTAGTTCCAGCACCAGACAGCGATTTTCCTGAAGTATCTTCTGACTCAGATGCAACGTGAGACATCTTGCAATATGTAAGAGAAAAAACAACATATAAAGCAAAATTGATCAAATTCCTTAAATGACAGTTTCAGGAATGGGAAAAATGCCAATGAACAAGCTTCTAGCAACCAGAAGCAAAGAAAAATGAGACTTAAATAATGTGGAGACAAAAGCGACGCCCATATTTTTTTAGCGCCAAATAAGACGCCCACATTATTTGGCGCCTAAATGCTTTTTGGCGCCAAAAATGACGCTACGTCCGGAACGCCGACATTTTTGGCGCAAAAGAACGTCAAAAATGACGCAACTTCCGGTGACACGTATGACGCCGGAAACAGAAAAGATTTTTTGCGCCAAAAAAGTCTGCGCCAAGAATGACGCAATAAAATGAAGCATTTTCAGCCCCCGCGAGCCTAACAGCCCACAGGGAAAAAAACATAATTTATGTAAGAACTTACCTGATAAATTCATTTCTTTCATATTAGCAAGAGTCCATGAGCTAGTGACGTATGGGATATACATTCCTACCAGGAGGGGCAAAGTTTCCCAAACCTCAAAATGCCTATAAATACACCCCTCACCACACCCACAATTCAGTTTAACGAATAGCCAAGAAGTGGGGTGATAAAAAAAGTGCGAAAGCATATAAAATAAGGAATTGGAATAATTGTGCTTTATACAAAATCATAACCACCACAAAAAAAGGGCGGGCCTCATGGACTCTTGCTAATATGAAAGAAATGAATTTATCAGGTAAGTTCTTACATAAATTATGTTTTCTTTCATGTAATTAGCAAGAGTCCATGAGCTAGTGACGTATGGGATAATGACTACCCAAGAAGTGGATCGTTCCACACAAGAGTCACTAGAGAGGGAGGGATAAAATAAAGACAGCCAATTCCTGCTGAAAATAATCCACACCCAAAATAAAGTTTAACGAAAAACATAAGCAGAAGATTCAAACTGAAACCGCTGCCTGAAGTACTTTTCTACCAAAAACTGCTTCAGAAGAAGAAAAATACATCAAAATGGTAGAATTTAGTAAAAGTATGCAAAGAGGACCAAGTTGCTGCTTTGCAGATCTGGTCAACCGAAGCTTCATTCCTAAACGCCCAGGAAGTAGAAACTGACCTAGTAGAATGAGCTGTAATCCTTTGAGGCGGAGTTTTACCCGACTCAACATAAGCAAGATGAATTAAAGATTTCAACCAAGATGCCAAAGAAATGGCAGAAGCTTTCTGGCGTTTTCTAGAACCGGAAAAGATAACAAATAGACTAGAAGTCTTACGAAAAGATTTCGTAGCTTCAACATAATATTTCAAAGCTCTAACAACATCCAAAGAATGCAACGATTTCTCCTTAGAATTCTTAGGATTAGGACATAATGAAGGAACCACAATTTCTCTACTAATGTTGTTGGAATTCACAACTTTAGGTAAAAATTCAAAAGAAGTTCGCAACACAGCCTTATCCTGATGAAAAATCAGAAAAGGAGACTCACAAGAAAGAGCAGATAATTCAGAAACTCTTCTGGCAGAAGAGATGGCCAAAAGGAACAAAACTTTCCAAGAAAGTAATTTAATGTCCAATGAATGCATAGGTTCAAACGGATGAGCTTGAAGAGCTCCCAGAACCAAATTCAAACTCCAAGGAGGAGAAATTGACTTAATGACAGGTTTTATACGAACCAAAGCTTGTACAAAACAATGAATATCAGGAAGAATAGCAATCTTTCTGTGAAAAAGAACAGAAAGAGCAGAGATTTGTCCTTTCAAAGAACTTGCGGACAAACCCTTATCTAAACCATCCTGAAGGAACTGTAAAATTCTCGGTATTCTAAAAGAATGCCAGGAAAAATGATGAGAAAGACACCAAGAAATATAAGTCTTCCAGACTCTATAATATATCTCTCGAGATACAGATTTACGAGCCTGTAACATAGTATTAATCACAGAGTCAGAGAAACCTCTTTGACCAAGAATCAAGCGTTCAATCTCCATACCTTTAAATTTAAGGATTTCAGATCCTGATGGAAAAAAGGACCTTGCGACAGAAGAGGCCATCCGGACAAGATCCGCATGCCAAAACCTGTGAGGCCATGCCGGAGCTACCAGCAGAACAAACGAGCATTCCTTCAGAATCTTGGAGATTACTCTTGGAAGAAGAACTAGAGGCGGAAAGATATAGGCAGGATGATACTTCCAAGGAAGTGATAATGCATCCACTGCCTCCGCCTGAGGATCCCGGGATCTGGACAGATACCTGGGAAGTTTCTTGTTTAGATGGGACGCCATCAGATCTATTTCTGGAAGTACCCACATTTGAACAATCTGAAGAAATACATCTGGGTGAAGAGACCATTCGCCCGGATGCAACGTTTGGCGACTGAGATAATCCGCTTCCCAATTGTCTATACCTGGGATATGAACCGCAGAGATTAGACAGGAGCTGGATTCCGCCCAAACCAAAATTCGAGATACTTCTTTCATAGCCAGAGGACTGTGAGTCCCTCCTTGATGATCGATGTATGCCACAGTTGTGACATTGTCTGTCTGAAAACAAATGAACGATTCTCTCTTCAGAAGAGGCCAAAACTGAAGAGCTCTGAAAATTGCACGGAGTTCCAAAATATTGATCGGTAATCTCACCTCCTGAGATTCCCAAACTCCTTGTGCCGTCAGAGATCCCCACACAGCTCCCCAACCTGTGAGACTTGCATCTGTTGAAATTACAGTCCAGGTCGGAAGCACAAAAGAAGCCCCCTGAATTAAACGATGGTGATCTGTCCACCATGTTAGAGAGTGTCGAACAATCGGTTTTAAAGATATTAATTGAGATATCTTCGTGTAATCCTTGCACCATTGCTTCAGCATACAGAGCTGAAGAGGTCGCATGTGAAAACGAGCAAAGGGGATCGCGTCCGATGCAGCAGTCATAAGACCTAGAATTTCCATGCATAAGGCTACCGAAGGGAATGATTGTGACTGAAGGTTTCGACAAGCTGTAATCAACTTTAGACGTCTCTTGTCTGTTAAAGACAGAGTCATGGACACTGAATCCATCTGGAAACCCAGAAAGGTTACCCTTGTCTGAGGAATCAAAGAACTTTTTGGTAAATTGATCCTCCAACCATGATCTTGAAGAAACAACACAAGTCGATTTGTATGAGATTCTGCTAAATGTAAAGACTGAGCAAGTACCAAGATATCGTCCAAATAAGGAAATACCACAATACCCTGTTCTCTGATTACAGACAGCAGGGCACCGAGAACCTTTGTAAAAATTCTTGGAGCTGTAGCTAGGCCAAACGGCAGAGCCACAAACTGGTAATGCTTGTCCAGAAACGAGAATCTCAGGAACTGATAATGATCTGGATGAATCGGAATATGCAGATATGCATCCTGTAAATCTATTGTGGACATATAATTCCCTTGCTGAACAAAAGGTAAGATAGTCCTTACAGTTACCATCTTGAACGTTGGTATCCTTACATAACGATTCAATATTTTTAGATCCAGAACTGGTCTGAAAGAATTCTCCTTCTTTGGTACAATGAAGAGATTTGAATAAAACCCCATCCCCTGTTCCGGAACTGGAACTGGCATAATTACTCCAGTCAACTCTAGATCTGAAACACATTTCAGAAATGCTTGAGCTTTTACTGGATTTACTGGGACACGGGAAAGAAAAAATCTCTTTGCAGGAGGTCTCAACTTGAAACAAATTCTGTACCCTTCTGAAACAATGCTCTGAATCCAAAGATTGTGAACAGAATTGACCCAAATTTCTTTGAAAAAACGTAACCTGCCCCCTACCAGCTGAGCTGGAATGAGGGCCGCACCTTCATGTGGACTTAGAAGCAGGCTTTGCCTTTCTAGCTGGCTTGGATTTATTCCAGACTGGAGATGGTCTCCAAACTGAAACTGCTCCTGAGGATGAAGGATCAGGCTTTTGTTCTTTGTTGAAACGAAAGGAACGAAAACGATTATTAGCCCTGTTTTTACCTTTAGATTTTTTATCCTGTGGTAAAAAAGTTCCTTTCCCACCAGTAACAGTTGAAATAATGGAATCCAACTGAGAACCAAATAATTTGTTACCCTGGAAAGAAATGGAAAGTAAAGTTGATTTAGAAGCCATATCAGCATTCCAAGTTTTAAGCCATAAAGCTCTTCTAGCTAAAATAGCTAGAGACATAAACCTGACATCAACTCTGATAATATAAAAAATGGCATCACAGATAAAATTATTAGCATGTTGAAGAAGAATAATAATATCATGAGAATCACAATGTGTTACTTGTTGCGCTAAAGTTTCCAACCAAAAAGTTGAAGCTGCAGCAACATCAGCCAAAGATATAGCAGGTCTAAGAAGATTACCTGAACACAGATAAGCTTTTCTTAGAAAGGACTCAATTTTCCTATCTAGAGGATCCTTAAACGAAGTACCATCTGACGTAGGAATAGTAGTACGTTTAGCAAGGGTAGAAATAGCCCCATCAACTTTAGGGATCTTGTCCCAAAATTCTAATCTGTCAGACGGCACAGGATATAATTGCTTAAAACGTTTAGAAGGAGTAAATGAATTACCCAAATTATCCCATTCTTTGGAAATTACTGCAGAAATAGCATCAGGGACAGGAAAAACTTCTGGAATAACTACAGGAGTTTTAAAAACCTTATTTAAACGTTTAGATTTAGTATCAAGAGGACCAGAATCCTCTATTTCTAAAGCAATTAGGACTTCTTTAAGTAAAGAACGAATAAATTCCATTTTAAATAAATATGAAGATTTATCAGCATCAACCTCTGAGACAGAATCCTCTGAACCAGAGGAATCATCAGAATCAGAATGATGATGTTCAGTTAAAAATTCATCTGTAGGGAGAGAAGTTTTAAAAGATTTTTTACGTTTACTAGAAGGAGAAATAACAGACATAGCCTTCTTTATGGATTCAGAAACAAAATCTCTTATATTATCAGGAACATTCTGCACCTTAGATGTTGAAGGAACTGCAACAGGCAATGGTACTTTACTAAAGGAAATATTATCTGCTTTAACAAGTTTGTCATGACAATCAATACAAACAACAGCTGGAGGAATAGCTACCAAAAGTTTACAGCAGATACACTTAGCTTTGGTAGATTCAGCACTTGACAGCGATTTTCCTGTAGTATCTTCTGACTCAGATGCAACGTGAGACATCTTGCAATATGTAAGAGAAAAAACAACATATATATAAAGCAAAATTGATCAAATTCCTTAAATGACAGTTTCAGGAATGGGAAAAAAATGCCAAAGAACAAGCTTCTAGCAACCAGAAGCAATAAAAAATGAGACTTAAATAATGTGGAGACAAAAGTGACGCCCATATTTTTTCGCGCCAAATAAGACGCCCACATTATTTGGCGCCTAAATGCTTTTTGGCGCCAAAAATGACGCCACATCCGGAACGCCGACATTTTTGGCGCAAATAACGTCAAAAAATGACGCAACTTCCGGCGACACGTATGACGCCGGAAACGGAAATAGATTTTTTGCGCCAAAAAAGTCCGCGCCAAAAATGACGCAATAAAAAGAAGCATTTTCAGCCCCCGCGAGCCTAACAGCCCACAGGGAAAAAGTCAAATTTTAAGGTAAGAAAAAATGTTAAATTAAAATGCATTATCCCAAATATGAAACTGACTGTCTGAAAATAAGGAAAGTTGAACATTCTGAATCAAGGCAAATAAATGTTTGAATACATATATTTAGAACTTTATAAACAAAGTGCCCAACCATAGCTAGGAGTGTCACAGAAAATAAGACTTACTTACCCCAGGACACTCATCTACATATAGTAGATAGCCAAACCAGTACTGAAACGAGAATCAGTAGAGGTAATGGTATATATAAGAGTATATCGTCGATCTGAAAAGGGAGGTAAGAGATGAATCTCTACGACCGATAACAGAGAACCTATGAAATAGACCCCGTAGAAGGAGATCACTGCATTCAAATAGGCAATACTCTCCTCACATCCCTCTGACATTCACTGCACGCTGAGAGGAAAACCGGGCTCCAACTTGCTGCGGAGCGCATATCAACGTAGAATCTAGCACAAACTTACTTCACCACCTCCATCGGAGGCAAAGTTTGTAAAACTGAATTGTGGGTGTGGTGAGGGGTGTATTTATAGGCATTTTGAGGTTTGGGAAACTTTGCCCCTCCTGGTAGGAATGTATATCCCATACGTCACTAGCTCATGGACTCTTGCTAATTACATGAAAGAAAGTCAAATTTTTAAGGTAAGAAAAATAATTGATTCAAGTGCATTATCCCAAATATGAAACTGACTGTCTGAAAATAAGGAATGTTGAACATCCTGAGTCAAGGCAAATAAATGTTTGAATACATATATTTAGAACTTTATAAACAAAGTGCCCAACCATAGCTTAGAGTGTCACAGAAAATAAGACTTACTTACCCCAGGACACTCATCTACATGTTTGTAGAAAGCCAAACCAGTACTGAAACGAAAATCAGCAGAGGTAATGGTATATATATATAAGAGTATATCATCGATCTGAAAAGGGAGGTAAGAGATGAATCTCTACGACCGATAACAGAGAACCTATGAAATAGACCCCGTAGAAGGAGATCACTGCATTCAAAAATAGGCAATACTCTCCTCACATCCCTCTGACATTCACTGCACGCTGAGAGGAAAACTGGGCTCCAACCTGCTGCGGAGCGCATATCAACGTAGAATCTAGCACAAACTTACTTCACCACCTCCATCGGAGGCAAAGTTTGTAAAACTGAATTGTGGGTGTGGTGAGGGGTGTATTTATAGGCATTTTAAGGTTTGGGAAACTTTGCCCCTCCTGGTAGGAATGTATATCCCATACGTCATTAGCTCATGGACTCTTGCTAATTACATGAAAGAAAATAGATGTTATGTACCACATCTTGCAACGTTTTACAGTTAGGGACATACCCCTTGAAACAAACTTAAAGAGATTGCTTGTAGCATGCTGCAGGGTCTGTTTGTGCACTGCACTCTTTCTGGGGCAGTGAAAAAAAAGTTGCAGAGATTAGTTGCAGAAAAGATTGCAAAATAAAAAAACAAAAATCAAAATATATTGCAAATGTTTCCACCCATGACAAGCATTTTGTTGCACTAACATCTCTAGAGCACAAACCATAGTGCTTCTACTCTCATATTACAAGTTCAAAGGAAAATATTAGCACTTCAATGAAAGCCTGAGGTGTGTGCTGACAGCTGGATGTTGGATAGCACAGGTGAGCTAAATCACGCACGTAATGGACTTCTATGGAGGTACAGTGAAAAACCTATGTAGGCTTTCGCTTGAGCGATAACCCAAAAGTACAATGACCTGAAGGTGCGCTAAGCTGGAGGTAAAATAGTGGACATATATGACTGTATGTATATACTGTATGTGTATGCTCATACACATATTCAAATACACACATATATGCATACACACAAATACAGACAAATATATACCATATCCCATTAAATCACTGTTGATAATCTAAAATAATCTTTTACATTTAACAAGTATATATATATATATATATATATATATATATATATATATATATATATATATATATATATATATATATATATATATATATGAATGAAGCAGTTAATTATATATATATATATATATATATAGCATTTACACTCTACTTCAGAGCACTAATTTTTATGTGTTGTACTCGAGTGCAACATATAACTCACCACTTGTAATATGAGAGATTATAGCGCACACAGGAGTATCCATTGAAAGCATAGGGTATGCTAAAAAAAAAATTGGGCCACATTAGGATTCTGTGGTAAATCTTTTTTTTTTACTATTCACTGGTAATACCAGATTGTGTGCTATTCTTAGCACTCTGTGCTATCAATTGCACTCTAGTTGTAATTTAGGCCTTTATAGGGGGGGGTAATTTTTTGTTTGTTTAAATGGAACTTTATTACTCACAGATTTATAGACAAATAATTATCAGTGGAACAAAAAAACAGTTATTGATCAGAAGTTTGTATTCACTCATAAATAAACACACACTTTGTTTGCCAAATAGCTTCATGATAAAATATCTCAAATGTATTTATTAATTCATTTGTGTATACTAGTACGTATTTTGTAATCAATTAAATTATTTTATAAAGCAAAATAATTCATTAAATAGATTCTAAAAATGTTTAACAGTACATGAAAACCCACTAATACATTTATCAAATGTAAAGAAGTTAGGAGTTTAACATTTGATAATTGCTTCCCCGTTTTAAGCAATATAAGAAAAAAGGGCATTATTTTTTTTTTAAGGCATCATTTTTAAAACATTTACAGAAACACTGTGAAAAACATTTTTTGGGAAATTAACTGAAAAGCCTGAAACTGTATTTTAAGTAGTAGATAAAGGTCACTAAGTTTGCTACAATAATGTCACAGACTTGGTGTAAATTAAATAAACATTTTACAATTTCATAATATTTTATAATATATCAAATCTCATAAAAGTACATTATCTGGGCTGTGTAGAATATTGCTTGAAAATATGTTTATCTGCAAATTAGCATAGCTAAACAGTTTTAGATGTGATTTCCAATATAGGCTTTTAAAGCAAGAAGCTTTTCAGCTAACTCCCAAGGGATAGCAATCACAAAGGGGAGAGTGATACAAGGCCAGTAAATGTTGATGCTTGACAGACACAAATGAAATGTCTTAGCAAGCAAAAGACATTTGAACAGTGAGAGGCTACAATTCACACAATAACTTATATGGAAATGCAGAGAATGAAAAAATGAGTGAGAAATTGAAGAGGAAAAATGTGTATGTCATCACTCTAGCCAAACCACTCAATACGTAAGAAATTACATATATATATATATATATGCACTTACATTTAATGACATTTAACAATCTTAAAAAGTAAGATTGTGTTGCCAGGGTGTCCCAAAGACTAAAGAATGGGTGACTGAAACATTTTGATTATTATAACAAAGAAAATACATGTTTGCCATCACTGCACTTTAAGAATGAGTTTTTAATAAATTAAAAAACAAGCACCTAGATTACAAGTTTTGCACTATAGAGGGTGCGAAACAAACACAACAAAAGTTGCGTTGTTTCACCCTCCATAGCGCTGCCATTGCGAGTTTTGAAAAAGCCGCCTTGTGCGTGCGATATGGTGGTGATGAGCCCCATACCACACAAAATCCAAGCGCTGCTTTGACGTGCTCGTGCACGCTTTCCCCATAGACATCAATGGAGAGAAAATGTTAGAACAAAAACTAACACCTGCGACCGCGGAATGAACTAGCTCCATAACGCAAACCCATTGATGCCTATGGGGAAAAAAAGTTACTTTTAAACCTAATACCCTAATATAAACCCCAGCCACGTCTAAACACCCCTAATCTGCTGCCCCCAACATCGCCAACACCTAAATAAAGTTATTAACCCCTAATATGCCACCCCGACATCGCCGCCACCTAAATAAATCTATTAATGCCTAATCTGCCGCTCCCGATATCGCTGCCACTATACTATTAACCCCTATTCCCCCGCACCCCAACATCGCCCACACTATAATAAAGATATTAACCCCTATTCCGCCGCTCCCCGACATCGCCACCACTAAATAAAGTTATTAACCCCTAAACCTCTGGCCTCCCACATCACTGCCACTAAATAAACCTATTAACCCCTAAACCTCCAGCTCCCCACATCGCAAAAAAATAAATTAAACTATTAACCCTAAACCTAAAAAACCCCCTAATATCTATTATCTTTATTATAGTGTGGGCAATGTTGGGGTGCTGGGCAATAGGGGTTAATAACGTTAGTATAGTGGTGACGATGTCAGGGAGTGGCATAATAGGGGTTAATACATTTTATTAGTGGTGGCGATGTCGGGAGCAGCAGATTATGAGGTTAATAACTTTAAAATAGTGTTTGTGATGCGGGAGGGCCTCGGGTTTGTGGTTAATAGTAAGTTTATGGGTGTTAGTGTACTTTGTAACACTTTAGTTATGAGTTTTGTGTAACAGTTTTGTTGCATAAAACTCATAACTACTGGTCTCAGATTGCGAAACGGATCGTGTCGGTATAGGCTGTAACGCAAGCTTTTTAGCCTCACCGCACAACTTGTAATAGCAGCGCTATGGAAATCCCACCCAAAAACTGGACTGACATTGCGTTACAGGCTAAAATGCTTGCGGTAAAGCTATACCGACAAGACACGTAATGGCTGCATTTCTGTTTTAACGCTGAAATGGCCATTTTTTCAGCGTTTAAAAACGCGAACACAAAACTTGTAATCTAGGTGTCAGTTTTTATTATATATATATACATTATATGGCCAAACGTATGTGGACGCCCCTACTAATTATAGAGTTCAGGTATTTCAGCCACACCTTTTGCTAACAGGTACATTAAATCCAGCACATTGCCATGAAATCACCTTTGACAAACATTGGCATTACAATGTTGGATGTTGCCCACTTTGGATTCCACCTTTGCCACAAGTCAGTTCATGACATTTTTGCCCTACTATTGTATAAGTGCTATTATTGTGAAGTGGAAATCTCTAAGAGCAACAACAGCCCTGCCATGAATTGGTAAACTGCACAAACTCACAAAGCAGAGCTGCTGAAGTTTATAGAGTGTGAGAGTCACTTATCATCTCTTGTACCACTTACAAAGTTCCAAAATGCATTTGGAAGCAACATCAGCAGATGGACTGTGGATTGAGAGCTTCATGAAATGGGTTTCAATGGCCAAGCAGCTGTATACAAGCCTAACATCAACATGTGCAACACCAAGTGTCAGCTGGAGTGGTGGAAAGAACACTGCTACTGGACGTTGGGGCAGAGGAAAAAAATTATATGGATAAATCCCACTTCAGTATCTGGCAGTTTGATGGAAGAATCTGGATTTGGTGGATGCTAAGAGACCTCTACCTATCAGAATGCATAGTGCCTGCTTTAAAGTTTAGTGCAGGAGAGATAATGGTCTGGGGCTGTTTTTCGGGGTCTAGATAAGCCCTCTTACTTTCAGTGACGGGTCATCTTAATACTACAAGATACACTGACATTTTTGACAGTTGTGTGCTTTCAACTATGCAGAAACAGTTTAGGGAAGGCATGTTACTGCTCATATATGTGTGATGGTCAGGTGTCCACATGCGTTTGGCCATATATGCCTCTATTCAAAAAAACTTGCAGCATATTTTGAGGCAGTTCACATGTCCAAACCGATGCCGCTGCATATTTTCTCACTTTTTTCAAAGAGAAATGCAAAGAAAATATTCAATGTAGTGACATAACTTAGAGATTTTATTCCTGGAATATTCACATAGCCATTTTTGTAAAGCAACTAGGACTATTTCATGTGAGAAATCCCTTCCCCCCCAGATACACCACTGTGTCCTAGGCAAGGCTTTTAGCCCAGTCTAAGCATACTCCCATATAGCCATTGCATTTACCATTGAATTATATTTAGCTTAAATTAAAAAATCCATCATATTTTGAAACCACACATGGCATATAATTAACGCGTATGGACGGAGTAAACTGAATTTTTAACTAGTTGCCATATCATGTTAGTCATCCTGCTAGTTAAAATATCAAGGAGCCCATTAACTCCCCAAACCCTCCCCTGACATGTTTCGCCGTGAAGCGGCTTTGTCAAAAGTGATGTGCGGCCACGTCTGAGGAGTTTTATTTCCATCGTCAAATATCTGTCTCCCACTATGACATATTCAATCCATGTTGTATCAGAACCACCCTTGCTGTTTTTTGATGGCTCAACATGACATAACCCTGAAAGACTTTACTACATCAACTTCCAAATGATATGTGTGCACTCACTTAGCAAGTAACAAAGTAAAAATAATTTAGCTACATTAATTATGAATGCATGTCAATTAATAATATTTCATGAATTTAGGATCTATAATATCATGTTTAGTAGCTTGACCAGAAATAAACATTATATAATCAGAATTAAAAAAATCAGGGGCGCGATCAAATATACGGCGCAGGTTTCGGCGCAAGCGTGGGAACCTGCGCCGCCCGTAATTTCACCTTGCACATCGTGGTATTACATAAATCCCGCCGGCAGTTCATAAAGTGCCGTAAGTCGGATAAACTAGCGATGTCCAGAAATGAGCGTAAATAAAAATTTCTGGAGTCGCCAGTGACTTACGGCACTTTAGAAACAGCAGGCACCCAGTGGCGTCACTAGGGGGGGCGGGCCGCACCCGGGTGACACCAAAAAAAAAAAAAAAATTTTTTTTTTTTTTTAATTTTATTGAAATTCAAAGAAATACAATTTTGAGATGCATAGATTTTTTTTTATTAGAGGGGCTGGCATTTGTGAACATGGGTGGGACTGGGGAAAATGTAGACGCACAATTTTTTTGCTGCAATTTCAACAAATAGTTTTCCCGGCTGCTTTTGCTTGTTTGTACTTTTCTTCTCCCTGCCCAATTTCGCTATGAATGTTGTGGGCATGCCGTGGGGCTTGCAAAGTTGCGCTGCTAGCCTAAACCTGCCTGCCTATCTGTGCTCACTGCTCAGTAACATGTGGAGCAGTGGAGTCACTCACTGCTGTGCTGTCTCTCTAAACGGGAACTGGCAAATCATGAGGGGATGCCTGGCACCTGACCGCATGACTGTTTGACACTGTCTTTAAAGTGAAGGAGCCACGTATGATGCCCACCAGACCATTACGGTTTACAGTACACTAAGTGCACACTGAACAGGTAGGTAGGGCGGGCGGGGGGTCTGGGGGTGGGCAGAGTGCAGAGGTGATTGGCCATAAGGAAGCGGTCAGAGAGCAGAATTTTCATAGTTTGCGCCTAAACCTTTTCTTTAGTGATTTATTTTTAGAGTGCTCTGTTTTTTTTCATTTGATGCTCTGCTGAGCCAGGAAGCAGCTCTAGGCATGAGCTTTATAATTAATGCAGTGCAGTTTACATATTTTGTATGTGTGTGTCTGAGTTTTTGTGTGTGTGTGTGTGTGTGTGTCTCAGTGTTTTTGTGTGTGTGGTTTTGTGTGTGTGTCTGAGTGTGTTTCCGAGTGTTTGTGTGTGCATCTGAGTATGTTTTAAGTGTGTCTGAGTGTTTGTATGTGTGTTTGCCTGTGTTTTTTGTGTGTGTCTGCTTTCTGGGGGGGGGTGACACCATAACTTACCGCACCGGGTGACACCAACCCTAGTGACGCCACTGCAGGCACTAAGAAAAGTAAAGAAAATAACAAATCTCCCATAAAAGTCTAACACGCCTCCCAAAAATATGCACGACACGTAAAACCCCTATATCCGCAATCCCCCCTCTCATTACTAATATTAAATGTATTAACCCCTAGACCGACAACCTATATCCACCATCAAAACCACACCGCAAGTAATAACTAAATTATTAACCCCTAAACCCGCCATAGCCCACAACGCAATTAACCTATTCAAGTATTAACCCCTAAACTGCCATAGCCCACATAGCCTAATAAATGTATTAACCCCTAATCTGCTGCCGCCAACGGTTTATGAAAAGACCCTTTACACAAACAGGAGCAAGCTGGAGAAGGTAGCTGACGCTATTCAAATAAAACTTTGGGGCTTGGTTAGGAGTCTGAAAATCAGAACAATGTTCTTTAAAAATAAGCAAAATTATACATTTAAAAAAAACAAAAAACTTTATGGGCTTTATAAATAGATCATCTACAAAACATTTATGCAAAGAAAAAATGAGTGTATAATGGCCCTCTAAGTGTGCATTTTTACTTATTTTACAATTGCAATTGCCTGTTTTCGCCTTTTCATATTTCACAATACAGTATTGCAGTCGCATTTGCGATATTCATATTTCATAATATTGAGATTGCGATTGTGTGACCGTGTTTTACTATATGGCAATCTCACTGTAGTAAACGCGTTCTATATTAATAATATATATCTTTAGATATATATTATTATATAACATGTTTGCTACAATGCAATCACAATATTATAAGTAAAACACGACTGCACAATCATAATATTAAGAAATATGAATATTACATGAAAAGCACCATTGCAATATTGTCACGTTTTACAGTTTACATACATATTCTAACATTATACAATACAATTCCTCAGCTCCTACAGTTTTAATAGGAAGTGGGTTTTTTTTTTCTTCTTTCTTAACAAAGTTGAATGTCTTAAAAAACCTGTATTTCAATAGGGAAACATTGATGTGTGTTTATAATATTCAAACCATTTTCCTCCATGTTAAAGGGACATTGAACCCATTTTTTTTCTTTTGTGATTCAGATAGAGTATTCAATTTTAAGCAACTTTCTAATTTAACCCTAATTTAAAAAATTTTGTTCTCTTGCTATCTTTATTTGAAATAGAAGGCATCTAAGATATTATTTGGTTCAGGACTCTGGACAGCGCTTGTTTATTGGCCGGTTAAATTAATCCACCAATCAGCAAGAACAACCCAGGTTGTTCACCAAAAATGGGCCGGCATCTAAACTTACATTCTGGCTTTTCAAATAAAGATACCAAGAGAATGAAGAAAAATTGATAATAGGAGTAAATTAGAATTTGCTTAAAATTGCATGCTCTATATGAATCATGAAAGAAAAAAAATTGGGTTCAGTGTCCCTTTAACTACACCTTTTCATCCATTTTTCAGTGTGACAAATCTAGTTTATGGGTTGGTGTACTTTTTTAGCACTTTAGTTATGAATTTTATGCTACGGCGTTGTACCATAAAACTCTTAACTACTGACTTTAAAATGCGTTACGGATCTTGGAGATGGAGGGTGTAACCGCTCACTTTTTGGCCTCCCAGGACAGACTCGTAATACCAGCGCTATGGAAGTCCCATAGAAAAAACATAATTTATGTAAGAACTTATCTGATAAATTCATTTCTTTCATATTAGCAAGAGTCCATGAGCTAGTGACGTATGGGATATACATTCCTACCAGGAGGGGCAAAGTTTCCCAAACCTCAAAATGCCTATAAATACACCCCTCACCACACCCACAAATCAGTTTAACGAATAGCCAAGAAGTGGGGTGATAAAAAAAGTGCGAAAGCATATAAAATAAGGAATTGGAATAGTGTGCTTTATACAAAAAAAATCATAACCACCAAAAAGGGTGGGCCTCATGGACTCTTGCTAATATGAAAGAAATGAATTTATCAGGTAAGTTCTTACATAAATTATGTTTTCTTTCATGTAATTAGCAAGAGTCCATGGGCTAGTGACGTATGGGATAATGATTACCCAAGATGTGGATCTTTCCACGCAAGAGTCTCTAGAGAGGGAGGGATAAAATAAAGACAGCCAATTCTGCTGAAAATATCCACACCCAAAATAAAGTTTAATGAAAACATAAGCAGAAGATTCAAACTGAAATGCTGCCTGAAGTACTTTTCTACCAAAAACTGCTTCAGAAGAAGAAAACACATCAAAATGGTAGAATTTAGTAAAAGTATGCAAAGAGGACCAAGTTGCTGCTTTGCAAATCTGATCAACCGAAGCCTCATTCCTAAACGCCCAGGAAGTAGAAACTGACCTAGTAGAATGAGCTGTAATCCTTTGAGGCGGAGTTTTACCCGACTCGACATAAGCATGGTGAATTAAGGATTTCAACCAAGATGCCAAAGAAATGGCAGAAGCTTTCTGACCTTTTCTAGAACCGGAAAAGATGACAAATAGTCTTTCGGAAAGACTTAGTAGCCTCAACATAATATTTCAAAGCTCTAACAACATCAAAGAATGCAACGATTTCTCCTTAGAATTCTTAGGATTAGGACATAATGAAGGAACCACAATTTCTCTACTAATGTTGTTGGAATTCACAACCTTAGGTAAAAATTCAAAAGAAGTTCGCAACACCACCTTATCCTGATGAAAAATCAGAAAAGGAGACTCACAAGAAAGAGCAGATAATTCAGAGACTCTTCTGGCAGAAGAGATGGCCAAAAGGAACAAAACTTTCCAAGAAAGTAATTTAATGTCCAATGAATGCATGGGTTCAAAAGGAGGAGCTTGAAGAGCCCTCAGAACCAAATTCAAACTCCAAGGAGGAGAAATAGACTTAATGACAGGCTTTATACGAACCAAAGCTTGTACAAAACAATGAATATCAGGAAGATTAGCAATCTTTCTGTGAAAAAGAACAGAAAGAGCAGAGATTGTCCTCTCAAGGAACTGGCGGACAAACCTTTATCTAAACCATCCTGAAGAAACTGTAAAATTCTCGGAATTCTAAAAGAATGCCAGGGAAAAATGATGAGAAAGACACCAAGAAATATAAGTCTTCCAGACTCTAAAATATATCTCTCTAGATACAGATTTACGAGCCTGTAACATAGTATTAATCACAGAGTCAGAGAAACCTCTTTGACCAAGGATCAAGCGTTCAATCTCCATACCTTTAAATTTAAGGATTTGAGATCCTGATGTAAGAAAGGACCTTGCGACAGAAGGTCTGGTCTTAACGGAAGAGTCCACATCTGGCAAGAGGCCATCCGCATACCAAAACCTGTGAGGCCATGCTGGAGCTACCAGCAGAACAAACGAGCATTCCTTCAGAATCTTGGAGATTACTCTTGGAAGAAGAACTAGAGGCGGAAAGATATAGGCAGGATGATACTTCCAAGGAAGTGATAATGCATCCACTGCCTCCGCCTGAGGATCCCGGGATCTGGACAGATACCTGGGGAAGTTTCTTGTTTAGATGAGAAGCCATCAGATCTATTTCTGGGAGTTTCCCACATTTGAACAATCTGAAGAAATACCTCTGGGTGAAGAGACCATTCGCCCGGATGCAACGTTTGGCGACTGAGATAATCCGCTTCCCAATTGTCTATACCTGGGGATATGAACCGCAGAGATTAGACAGGAGCTGGATTCCGCCCAAACCAGAATTCGGAGATACTTCTTTCATAGCCAGAGGACTGTGAGTCCCTCCTTGATGATTGATGTATGCCACAGTTGTGACATTGTCTGTCTGAAAACAAATGAACGACTCTCTCTTCAGAAGAGGCCAAGACTGAAGAGCTCTGAAAATTGCACGGAGTTCCAAAATATTGATCGGTAATCTCCCCTCCTGAGATTCCCAAACCCCTTGTGCCGTCAGAGACCCCCACACAGCTCCCCAACCTGTAAGACTTGCATCTGTTGAGATTATAGTCCAGGTCGGAAGAACAAAAGAAGCCCCCTGAATTAAACGATGGTGATCTGTCCACCACGTCAGAGAATGTCGGACAATCGGTTTTAAAGATATTAATTGAGATATCTTTGTGTAATCCCTGCACCATTGGTTCAGCATACAGAGCTGAAGAGGTCGCATGTGAAAACGAGCAAAGGGGATCGAGTCCGATGCAGCAGTCATAAGACCTAGAATTTCCATGCATAAGGCTACCGAAGGGAATGATTGTGACTGAAGGTTTCGACAAGCTGAAATCAATTTTAGACGTCTTTTGTCTGTCAAAGATAGAGTCATGGACACTGAATCTATCTGGAAACCTAAAAAGGTTACCCTTGTCTGAGGAATCAATGAACTTTTTATTGAATTGATCCTCCAACCATGATCTTGAAGAAACAACACAAGTCGATTCGTATGAGATTCTGCTAAATGTAAAGACTGAGCAAGTACCAAGATATCGTCCAAATAAGGAAATACCACAATACCCTGTTCTCTGATTACAGACAGAAGGGCACCGAGAACCTTTGTAAAAATTCTTGGGGCTGTAGCTAGGCCAAACGGCAGAGCCACAAACTGGTAATGCTTGTCCAGGAAAGAGAATCTCAGGAACTGATAGTGAGCTGGATGAATCGGAATATGCAGATATGCATCCTGTAAATCTATTGTAGACATATAATGCCCTTGCTGAACAAAAGGCAAGATAGTCCTTACAGTTACCATTTTGAAATGTTGGTATCCTTACATAACGATTCAATATTTTTAGATCCAGAACTGGTCTGAAGGAATTCTCCTTCTTGGGTACAATGAAGAGATTCGAATAAAACCCCAGCCCCTGTTCCAAAACTGGAACTGGCATAATTACTCCAGCCAACTCTAGATCTGAAAACACATTTCAGAAATGCTTGAGCTTTCACTGGGTTTACTGGGACACGGGAAAGAAAAAATCTCTTTGCAGGAGGTCTTATCTTTGAAAAAACGTAATCTGCCCCCTACCAGCTGAGCTGGAATGAGGGCCGCACCTTCATGTGGACTTAGAAGCTGGCTTTGCTTTTCTAGAAGGCTTGGATTTATTCCAGACTGGAGATGGTTTCCAAACTGAAACTGCTCCTGAGGATGAAGGATCAGGCTTATGTTCTTTGTTAAAACGAAAGGAACAAAAACGATTATTAGCCCTGTTTTTACCTTTAGATTTTTTATCCTGTGGTAAAAAAGTTCCTTTCCCACCAGTAACAGTTGAGATAATAGAATCCAACTGAGAACCAAATAATTTATTACCCTGGAAAGAAAGGGAAAGTAGAGTCGATTTAGAAGACATATCAGCATTCCAAGTTTTAAGCCATAAAGCTCTTCTAGCTAAAATAGCTAGAGACATAAACCTGACATCAACTCTGATAATATCAAAAATGGCATCACAGATAATATTATTAGCATGTTGAAGAATAATAATAATATTTATGAGAATCATGATCTGTTACTTGTTGCGCTAAAGTTTCCAACCAAAAAGTTGAAGCTGCAGCAACATCAGCCAATGATATAGCAGGTCTAAGAAGATTACCTGAACACAGATAAGCTTTTCTTAGAAAGGATTCAATTTTCCTATCTAAAGGATCCTTAAAGGAAGTACCATCTGCCGTAGGAATAGTAGTACGTTTAGCAAGGGTAGAAATAGCCCCATCACTTTAGGGATTTTGGTCCCAAAACTCTAATCTGTCGGACGGTACAGGATATAATTGCTTAAAACGTTTAGAAGGAGTAAATGAATTACCCAAATTATTCCATTCTCTGGAAATAACTTCAGAAATAGCACCAGGAATAACCACAGGAGATCTAAAGACCTTGTCTAAACGTTTAGATTTAGTATCAAGAGGACCAGAATCCTCAATTTCTAATGCAATTAGGACTTCTTTAAGCAAAGAACGGATAAATTCGATTTAAATAAATATGACGATTTATCAGCATCAACCTCTGAGACAGAATCCTCTGTATCAGAAGAATCATTAGAATCAGAATGATGATGTTCATTTAAAAATTCATCTGTATAAAGAGAAGTTTTAAAAGACTTTTTATGTTTACCAGAAGGAGGAATAACAGACATAGCCTTCTTAATGGATTCAGAAACAAAATCTCTTATGTTATCAGGAACACTCTGAACATTAGATGTTGAAGGAACTGCAACAGGTAATGGTACTTTACTAAAGGAAATATTTTCTGCATTAACAAGTTTGTCATGACATTTAATACAAACAACAGCTGGAGGAACAACTACCAAAAGTTTACGGCAGATACACTTAGCTTTGGTAGTTCCAGCACCAGGCAGCGATTTTCCAGTAGTATCTTATGACTCAGTTGCAACGTGGGACATCTTGCAATATGTAATAGAAAAAACAACATATAAAGCAAAATTGATCAAATTCCTTAAATGACAGTTCAGGAATGGGAAAAAATGACAGTGAACAAGCTTCTAGCAACCAGAAGCAACAAAAAATGAGACTTAATAAAGTGGAGACAAAATTGACGCCCACATTATTTGGCGCCTAAATGCTATTAGCGCCAAAAAATGACGCCACATCCGGAACGCCGACATTTTTGGCGCGAAAAAAACGTCAAAAATGACGCAACTTCCGGCGACACGTATGACGCCGGAAATAGAAAAAAATTTCGCGCCAAGAAAGTCTGCGCCAAGAATGACGCAATAAAATGAAGCATTTTCAGCCCCCGCGAGCCTAACAGCCCACAGGGAAAAAGTCAAATTTTTAAGGTAAGAAAAAAATGATATATTCAAATGCATTATCCCAAATATGAAACTGACTGTCTGAAATAAGGAAATGTTGAACATCCTGAGTCAAGGCAAATAAATGTTTGAATACATATATTAGAACTTTATAAAAAAGTGCCCAACCATAGCTTTAGAGTGTCACAGAAAATAAGACTTACTTACCCCAGGACACTCATCTACATGTTGTAGAAAGCCAAACCAGTACTGAAACGAAAATCAGCAGAGGTAATGGTATATATATAAGAGTATATCGTCGATCTGAAAAGGGAGGTAAGAGATGAATCTCTACGACCGATAACAGAGAACCTATGAAATAGACCCCGTAGAAGGAGATCATTGAATTCAAACAGGCAATAACACATCCCTCTGACATTCACTGCACGCTGAGAGGAAAACCGGGCTCCAACCTGCTGCGGAGCGCATATCAACGTAGAATCTAGCACAAACTTACTTCACCACCTCCATAGGAGGCAAAGTTTGTAAAACTGATTTGTGGGTGTGGTGAGGGGTGTATTTATAGGCATTTTGAGGTTTGGGAAACTTTGCCCCTCCTGGTAGGAATGTATATCCCATACGTCACTAGCTCATGGACTCTTGCTAATTACATGAAAGAAAAGGGTTTACATATGTTTTTTTTGCGGGTAAGGCCAAAGAAGTGTGCGATGCCCCTAAACCTACAAGCAGCATTAGGACCTGTTAATGCTGCTTTTTTACCTTAACGCAAAACTCGTAATCTAGCCGTTAGATTTGTGTGTGTCTAACTTAAACATGGTTCTGGAAAGGTGCAGCCATTTTTCATTAAAAAGAGTTGGTTCTGGAAGGATCCAGTCTAGAAGATTTTTTGTAAAATATTGTTGGCTGTTTTTATCGGACCTGTTAAAAATATTTGACCTATCATTCAACTTGCTGCCAAGTAGTCTTCTTATCTCAGCGTAGGAAATCCCACAGCCAGAAATAACGCTAGAACCTAGATAGAAATTGCAAGCTAAAAATCTATACAAGGATGAAATTTAAAGCAGACAGACAGTTGATTCACTGGTTCAGGACAAGCCAAACTCAAGGTCAGGTATAAGCCATGGACAGCAGCAGGCAAGCAGATGGTAGTACCAAGGGAATAAACAGATCAAGGTCAGAATCCAGGCTGGGTCAGCAACAATATCAGAAAGCAGAGGTACCAGGGGAATCTAAGAGAAGCTTAAAAAAAAAAAAAGGTCAGAGTACATAATCCAAAAAGGTCAGCGTACGTAATCCAAATATCAGAATAGCGCATACAGATAGCATGAACCAATAACCTATATACCAGCAACAAATGTAACCATGCATATCCTTATAAAGGAGTATAGGCATAAACAGAAGCAAGGTCTGGAGCACAGGATATAATATTGTCTGAGCTAATAGAGCACCTAAATCAAAATAAATAGTACTAAAAAAAAACAACAATAATCAAACTGGTGTGTCTGTGCCAACTAGAAAATATACTGAAAGCAATACTCGTAAAGATAACAGAGACCTGCTAAGTAGCCCAGCACGTCCACACAACGCTCCTACAATTATAAAACAGTTCACATCGTTATGCAAATAGAACGCTCAAAATCAACAGTGCATTCACTCCAGACAGTGTGCCTGAAGCCTTCAACGTGCCTTCACTCAACAGCGTTCCTGAACACCACTGCACGCCCATTCTCAACAGAATGCCTAAACTGTGCAAAGCAGGTAAATATAAAACAAAATTTATGCTTACCTGATAAATTTATTTCTCTTGTGGTGTATCCAGTCCACGGGTTCATCCATTACTTGTGGGATATTCTCCTTCCCAACAGGAAGCTGCAAGAGGACACCCACAGCAGAGCTGTCTATATAGCTCCTCCCCTAACTGCCACCCCCAGTCATTCGACCGAAGACAAGCAAGAAAAAAAGGAGAAACTATAGGGTGCAGTGGTGACTGTAGTTTAAAAATAAAAAACACCTACCTTAAAATGACAGGGCGGGCCGTGGACTGGATATACCACAAGAGAAATAAATTTATCAGGTAAGCATAAATTTTGTTTTCTCTTGTAAAGGTGTATCCAGTCCACGGGTTCATCCATTACTTGTGGGATACCAATACCAATGCTTTAGGACACAGATGAAGGGAGGGACAAGGCAGGCACTTAAACGGAGGGCACCACTGCCTGTAAGACCTTTCTCCCAAAAATAGCCTCCGAAGAAGCAAAAGTATCGAATTTGTAGAATTTAGAAAAAGTATGAAGTGAAGAACAAGTCGTCGCCTTACAAATCTGTTCAACAGAGGCCTCATTTTTAAAAGCCCATGTGGAAGCCACCGCTCTAGTGGAATGAGCTGTAATTCTTTCAGGAGACTGCTGGCCAGCAGTCTCATAAGCTAAGCGGATTATGCTTCTTAGCCAAAAAGAAAGAGAAGTTGCCGAAGCCTTTTGGCCTCTCCTCTGTCCAGAGTAGACAACAAACAAAGCAGATGTTTGAACGAAAATCCTTAGTAGCTTGTAAATAAAACTTTAAAGCACGAACCACATCAAGATTGTGTAAAAGACGTTCCTTCTTTGAGGAAGGATTAGGACATAATGAAGGAACAACAATCTCCTGATTGATATTCTTATTAGATTCTACCTTAGGAAGAAACCCAGGTTTGGTACGCAAAACTACCTTATCTGCATGGAAAATCAGATAAGGGGAATCACACTGTAAAGCAGATAACTCCGAAACTCTTCGAGCCGAGGAGATAGCTACTAAAAACAGAACTTTCCAAGATAAAAGTTTAATATCTATGGAATGCAAAGGTTCAAACGGAACCACTTGAAGAACTTTAAGAACTAAATTTAAACTCCATGGCGGAGCAACAGGTTTAAACACAGGCTTGATTCTAACTAAAGCTGACAAAACGCCTGAACATCTGGAACCTCAGCCAGACGTTTGTGCAAAAGAATAGACAGAGCAGAAATCTGTTCCTTTAAGGAACTAGCAGATAATCCTTTCTCCAATCCCTCTTGGAGAAAGGATACAATTCTAGGAATCCTGACTTACTCCATGAGTAACCCTTGGATTCACACCAGTGAAGATATTTACACCATATCTTATGATAGATTTTCCTGGTGACAGGGCTTTCGAGCCTGAATAAGGTATCAATGACCGATTCGGAAAAACCACGCTTCGATAGAATCAAGCGTTCAATCTCCAAGCAGTCGGACGCAGAGAATTTAGATTTGGATGTTTGAAAGGACCTTGAAGTAGAAGGTCCTGCCTTAGCGGCAGAGTCCCATGGTGGAAAGGATGACATGTCCACCAGATCTGCATACCAAGTCCTGCGTGGCCACGCAGGAGCTATCAAAATCACTGAAGCTCTCTCCTACTTGATCTTGGCAATCAGCCGAGGGAGCAGAGGAAACGGTGGAAACACATAAGCCAGGCTGAAGGGACCAGGGCGCTGCTAGAGCATCTATCAGCGCTGCCTTGGGGTCCCTGGACCTGACCCGGTAACGAGGAAGCTTGGCGTTCTGACGAAACGCCATGAGATCCAGTTCTGGTTTGCCCATTGTTGAATCAACTGGGCAAATACCTCCGGATGGAGCTCCCACTCCCCGGATGAAAAGTCTGCTGACTTAAAAAATCCGCCTCCCAGTTCTCTACTCCTGGGATATGGATAGCTGAAAGATGGCAAGAGGTGAACCTCTGCCCATAGAATTATCTTTGAAACCTCCAACATTGCCAGCGGGCTTCTTGTTCCCCCTTGATGGTTGATATAGGCTACAGTCGTGATATTGTTTGACTGAAATCTGATGAACCTGACCTCCACTAGCTGAGGCCAAGCCTGAAGAGCATTGAATATCGCTCTTAGTTCCAGAACGTTTATCAGAAGGAGGGCTACCTCCTGAGACCATGAGCCCTCAGCCTTCAGGGAGTTCCAGACTGCGCCCCAGCCCAGAAGGCTGGCATCTGTCGTCACTATAGTCCAATCTGACCTGCGGAAGCTCATTCCCCTGGACAGATGGACCCGAGATAGCCACCAGAGAAGAGAATCCCTGGTATCCTGATCCAGATTTAGCCGTGGGGGACAAATCTGTGCAATTCCCATTCCACTGATTGAGCATGCAAAGTAGCAGCGGTCTGAGATGTAGACGGGCAAACGGAACTATGTCCATTGCCGCTACCATTAAGCCGATTACTTCCATACACTGTGCCACTGACGGCTGAGAAGTGGAATAAAGAGCACGGCAGGAAGTTAGAAGTTTTGACAACCTGACTTCTGTCAGAAAAAATCTTCATTCTACTGAATCTATCGGAGAAATGAGTCCATATGGGACTTGGCGATTAGAAAAGTTGACGCCTGTATCAGAATGTCGTTTAGGTAAGGAGCCACCGCTATGCCTCGTGGCCTTAGAACCGCCAGTAGGGACCCTAGAACCTTCGTAAAGATTCTAGGTGCCGTGGCTAACCTGAAGGGAAGAGCCACAAACTGGTAATGCCTGGCTAGGAAGGCAAACCTGAGAAACCGATGATGATCTCTGTGTATCGGAGTGTGGAGATAAGCATCCTTTAGATCCACGGTAGTCATATATTGACCCTCCTGGATCATAGGTAGGATGGTTTGAATAGTCTCCATCTTGAAGGATGGGACCCTGAGAAATTTGTTTAGGATCTTGAGATCCAAGAGTGGTCTGAAAGTTCCCTCTTTTTTGGAAACTATGAACAGATTTGAATAGAATCCCTGCCCCTGTTCCTCCCTTGGAACTGGGTGTATCACTCCCATGACCAGAAGGTCTTGAACACAACGTAAGAATGCCTCTCTCTTTATCTGGTTTGCAGATAATTGTGAGAGATGAAATCTCCCCTTTGGAGACGAGGCTTTGAAATCCAGAAGATACCCCTGGGAAACAATCTCCAGAGCCCAGGGATCCTGGATGGTCTCTTGCCCAAGCCTGGGTGAAGAGAGAAAGTCTGCCCCCAACTAGATCCGGGTCCCGGATCAGGGGCTACTCCTTCATGCTGTCTTAGAGGCAGCAGAAGGTTTATTGGCCTGCTTTCCCTTGTTCCAAGCCTGATTAGGTCTCCAGACTGGCTTGGACTGGGCAAAATTTCCTTCTTGTTTTGCAGAAGAGGAAGTTGAAGCTGCGCCACTCTTGAAGTTTCGAAAGGAACGAAAATTGGTCTGTTTGGTCCTTGATTTGTTGGGACCTATCCTGGGGAAGGGCGTGGCCTTTTCCTCCAGTAATATCAGAAATGATCTCCTTCAATCCAGGCCCCGAATAGGGTCTGCCCTTTGAAGGGGATGTTAAGAAGCTAGGATGTTAAGAAACTTAGACTTTGAAGTAACGTCAGCTGGATTGAAGCATAGCGCCCTACGCGCCTGAATGGCAAAACCTGAATTCTTAGCCATTAGCTTTGTTAAATGAAAAACTGCATCAGAAATAAATGAATTGGCTAACTTAAGAGTTTTAAGCCTGTCTAGGATATCATCCAACGGGGTCTCCACCTGTAGAGCCTCTTCAAGAGACTCGAACCAGAAAGCCGCAGTGACTGGGGCAATGCATGCAAGAGGCTGGAGAATAAAACCTTGTTGTATAAAGATTTTCTTAAGGAAACCCTCTAGTTTTTTATCCATTGGATCTAGGAAAGCACAACTGTCCTTGACGGGAATAGTTGTACGTTTAGCTAGGGTAGAGACTGCTCCCTCCACCTTAGGGACCGTCTGCCATGAGTCCCGTGTAGCGGGCATCTATGGGAAACATCTTTTTAAAGGCAGGAGGGGGAGAGAACGGTACACCTGGTCTATCCCATTCCTTGGTAATAATTTCTGAAAACCTCTTAGGGATTGGAAAAACATCAGTGTAAACAGGCACAGCAAAGTATTTGTCCATTTTACACAACTTCTCTGGGACTACAATGGTGTCACAGTCATCCAAAGTCGCTAAAACCTCCCTGAGCAACACGCGGGAGGTGTTCAAGTTTAAATTTAAATGCTGTCATTTCAGAGTCAGACTGAAGTAACGCCTTCCCTGAATCAGAAATGTCACCCACAGATAGAAGCTCTCCTGCTTCGGCTTCTGCACATTGTGAGGGTATATCAGACATAGCTACTAAAGCGTCAGAAAGCTCTGTATTTATTCTAGCCCCAAAGCTGTCTCGCTATCCTTGTAACCCTGGCAGATTGGACAATACCTCTGTGAGAGTATGATTCATAACTGCCGCCATGTCCTGTAAAGTAAACGCATTGGACGCGCCAAATGTACTTGGCGTACTTGGCGTCACTTGAGCGGGGAGTTATAGGTTCTGACACATGGGGAGAGTTAGATGGCCTAATCTCCCTTTTGTCAGTCCTGAGAAACCTCTGGTGATAAATCTTTAAAAGCCATAATATGGTCTTTATAACTTATAGAAAGGTCAATGCATTTGGTACACATTCTAATAGGGGGGTTCCACAATGGCTTCTAAACATAATGAACAAGGAGTTTCTTCTATGTCAGACATGTTTAACAGACTAGTAATTAGACCAGCAAGCTTGGAAAACACTTTAATAAAGTGGAGAAAAAAAAAACGGTACTGTACCTTTAAGAGAAAAAAACTACCCATATAAACTGCAAATCAGTGTTAAAAAGCAGTAAACTCTACGAAATTTTTACTGTGTGTACAAGAGACCAAAGCAGCATTGCACCCACTTGCAAATGGATGATTAACCCCTTAGGCCCCAAAAACGGATTAGAAAAACGGTAAAACCGTTAAAAAACAGTCAAACACACTGCCACAAGCTCTACTGTGGCTCCTACCTGCCCTTAAACAGGTTTTTTGCAGGAAACAACCCCTCTAATAGTGATCCTAGATGCCAGAAGACTCCTTTAGGGAAGCTGGATGTCTCAGTCTGTATAACAACTGCGCATAAAGTGCGCGAAAATAGGCCCTTCCCACCATGCACGATCACAGTCAGAGGGCCATAAAAAACTACTCCTAGGAGTAAAATAACAGCCATGTGGAAAACTAGGCCCCAAATAAAGATTTATCACCCTCAGAGAAAAAACGTTTTTTCTGTTAAGTAATGCAAATGGTTTTAACACTAAGTACTATGAGAGTTAAAAATAAAAATTACCCTTATCTTGTAAGCATGATCCCAGTCACTGTTAAATCACTGTATCAGGCTTACCTCAAATATAGCAGGCACTGTCAGCATTTTCTAGACCTTATCATCTCTCTAGAAAAAAATATACTGAACATACCTCAAATCAGGTGATTTGCCAACCGTCCCCCCCAACTGAAGTTTTCTTTCCATACTCTTCAGTTATGTGTGAGAACAGGAATGGACCTTAGTTACAAACCGCTAAGATCATCAACCTCCAGGCAGATTCTTCTTCCAATTTCTGCCTGAGAGTAAAACAGTACAACGCCGGTACCGTTTAAAAATAACAAACTTTTGATTGAAGGTAAAACTACACTAAGTCACCACATATCTCTTGATACTTCCTTCTTGTCGAGAGCTGCAAGAGAATGACTGGGGGTGGCAGTTAGGGGAGGAGCTATATAGACAGCTCTGCTGTGGGTGTCCTCTTGCAGCTTCCTGTTGGGAAGGAGAATATTCCCACAAGTAATGGATGAACCCGTGGACTGGATATACCTTTACAAGAGAAATATATTTTTTAGTCTATAATAGCATTAGATCCAGCAGTGTCTGGATAGGTTTATGTGGGAAGACACTTGGATTTGAGTGTGTCTATCTAAATTATACATGGATCCACAGGATCCCAATTTTTTTTTTTTTCAAACAAGCTTTATTGAGAAAAAATAAACAGATATCATGATATTTTAATACAAATGACAATAACATACAAGACGTTGAAGTTTGTATTACTGGGTACACAGTTCACAAATACAAATAAGGAAAAGAAAATTGATAGAAAGGTAAACCCAGTGATAATGGATAAGTTTTGTCGTCACCCTCCTGAAACAGTGATCTAAATTTTCTTTTTCTTTTCCTCTTTTTATTTCTGCCTTTTCTAATCAGTATTGTCAAAGTGGTAGATCTGTATTCCAGATCTTGAATGCTATAGGGATTCTGTATGTTTTACAGTATACTTATGTGTTATTCTGATCAGTAGTTGTGTATCAATGAATTTTTTGTATGATGAAAACACCTTTAATCAGTGTTAGTAGTAGAAGAAAAAGAAGGAAGGAGAGTAATAGAGAAGGGAGTGGCGGGAGAAGAAAGGGCATGGAGAGAAAAAAAAAATTAATAATAATAATATAGGATCCGAATTTTGAAAGGGAATATTTAGGCCGAGCCATCAAATTGTTCTATTCTAGATTGATAATATCATTTTGTGGGTTTCTAGATTGTGTATTTGAAAGTAGTGTTTTTTTTCTAGGATGATGAGTTCTGTTACTTGTGTTTTCCAGTCTTGGAATGAAGGGGTGATCTGTGTCTTCCAAGTTTGGGTATTAAGCTTTTAGAAGCCGTCAGCATTATTAGAAGGAGAGCGTTATGGACTATACTGCTTCTTTTGGGGAGTGAGCAAAGTAGGAGGGTCTGTAGGTTATTAGTTATGTGAGTAGCAAAGTAATTCTGACATTTCTTGAGACACCTCCGTCAAAAAGTGTTTTGTATCTTCGGACACGCGCACCAAATATGGTGGAGGGAGCCATCTCCACCACATCCCCTCCAGCAAGATGCACTCAGGGTAGGAAACATTTTGTGAAGTCTCACCGGGGTGAGGTACCATCTGCTCAAAAATATTATGTGCATTTCCTGAATTTGTGCAGAAACCAATGACTTTTTAGTGGTCTTGAACTATTTGAGCCATGTGTCGGTTTATATGTCCAGATTTAATGTCCTTGTGCCATGCTAATGTGTATGAAGGAAGAGTTTTTTGAGTCGGCAAACCGACACGATTCTATAGAGGGTCGAGATAAGGTGCCTTAGGTGTGACGGCAGGGTGCATATTTTTTTCGAATGGTGTGGCCTCCCTTCCTAGTTCACTTTTGTATTTGTGGTGGTGATATAAAATGGATAAGTTGGTTATAGTGTAACCACGAAGAGAAAATCTCTTGTGCTTGTGATTTGAGTCTGCCGTTCTCTATAAGAAAGTGAATGGAGCTTGTACTAAAGATTAGTATGGCTGTTTTACTAGAAATCCCATTTTTCTTTAAGGGAGTTCCGGATTTCTATGAATGACGTTAGGGGTCCATGTTTGGAGGAGATGTGAGTGCTTGTAGCTAAGATTCTGTCCCATTCCGCCAGTATTGCAGACGGAACCGAATATTTGAACAGGGTTTTGGGTCTTTTCTGTGGAGTGGTCCATGCTAGAACGCTCATATTATTTTTTATAAAAATGTGTCTGTCTAAACCAGTCCAAGCCTTCTGATTAGTGTTATGGGCCCATTCTACAATATGTTGGAGCATGATTGCCTTTCTGTAGTCAATTAATCTAGGGACTCCCAATCCACCTCTCTCTCTGGGCATATACATAGTTCTTTTGGGTACTCTAGGTTTAGCTCCTGCCCAAATAAATTGCTCTAGTAATTGCTGAAGTTGTTCAAGATACCTTTCCTGTAATTGAATAGGGAGTGTCTGTAGGATATATAAAATCCTGGGCAAGACATTCATTTGACCATTCCTATCCTGCCCAGCCAAGTGAGGGGTTTGTTTTTCCAGGTGGATAAATCCCTGGAAATTTCTTGTTTTAGGTTAAGGTAGTTATATTTAAATAGGTTGTGTGGTGATGCAGTCAGGTATATCCCCAAGAAGTGTAATGTATGCTGGGCAATTGATATGTTGTATCTATTTCTTAGTGATTGCATGTGGTGTGATTGTGTGTTGATGTTTAAGAGTTCATATTTACTGATATTGAGGCTGAAATTAGTTTATCTTGCCAAATGATTCCAGTTCTTTTAAAAGTTCTGGAACGGAATTCTCTGCCTCCGTCAAGGAGAAGAGGATGTCGTCTGCAAAGAGAGCTTGTTTATATTCTTTGTCGCCCACTATTAGGCCTTTAATCTCCTTATTTTCCCTTATTTTTTGTGCTAAAACCTCTAGGGAGATGTCAAATAGGAGGGGGGAGAGAGGACATCCCTGCCTAGTTCCGTTAATGATGTTAAATATCTCTGAGAGGGTGCAGTTAATCCTTATTCTGGTGTTTGGGTTAGAGTATAGAGCGAAAGTCATGTTAATAAAAGCCTTTAGTATACCCATCTCCTCCATTGCTCTTTGCAGAAAACATAATTTAAGTAAGAACTTATCCGATAAATTCATTACTTTCATATTGGCAAGAGTCCATGAGCTAGTGATGTATGGGATATACAATCCTACCAGGAGGGGCAAAGTTTCCCAAACCTCAAAATGCCTATAAATACACCCCTCACCACACCCACAATTCAGTTTAATGAATAGCCAAGTAGTGGGCTGAAAAAAAAAGGAGTAAAAAGCATCAACAAAGGAATTTGGAAATAATTGTGCTTTATACAAAAAAATAATAACCACCATAAAAAAGGGTGGGCCTCATGGACTCTTGCCAAGAAAGAAATAAATTTATCAGGTAAGTTCTTACATAAATTATGTTTTCTTTCATGTAATTGGCAAGAGTCCATGAGCTAGTGACGTATGGGATAGCAATACCCAAGAAGTGGAACTCCACGCAAGAATCACTAGAGAGGGAGGGATAAAATAATAACAGCCATTTCGCTGAAAAAAATGAATCCACAACCCAAATATAAGTTTATTCTCATAAATGAAAGGAAAAAATCTTAAATCATAAGCAGAAGAATCAAACTGAAACAGCTGCCTGAAGAACTTTTCTACCAAAAACTGCTTTCGAAGAAGCAAATACATCAAAATGGTACAATTTTAGTAAATGTATGGAAAGAAGACCAAGTTGCTACTATGCAAATCTGATCAACTGAAGCTTCATTCTTAAAAGCCCACAAAGTGGAGACTGACCTAGTAGAATGAGCTGTAATTCTCTGAGGTGGGGCCTGACCCGACTCCAAATAACCGTGATGAGTCAAAAGCTTTAACCACGATGCCAAAGAAACGGCAGAAGCCTTCTGACCTTTGTTGGAACCAGAAAGGATAACAAATAGACTAGAAGTCTTCCTGAAATCTTTAGAAGCTTCAACATAATATTTCAGAGCTCTCACCACATCCAAAGAATGTAAGGAACTCTCCAAAGAATTCTTAGTATTAGGACACAAGGAAAGGACAACAATTTCTCTATTAATGTTGTTAGAATTCACAACCTTAGACAAGAATTTAAATGAGTTCGCAAAACTGCCTTATCCTGATGAAAAATCAGAAAGGAGATTCACAAGCGAGAGCAAATAATTCCGAAACTCTTCTAACAGAAGAGATGGCCAAAAGAAACAATACTTTCCAAGAAAGTATTTAAATGTCCAAAGAATGCATAGGCTCAAATGGAGGAGCCCTGTAAAGTCTTTAAAACCAAAATAAAAACTCCAAGAAGGAGAGATTAATTTAATGACAGGCTTGTTATGAACCAAAGCCTGAACAAAACAGTGAATATCAGGAAGCTTAGCAATCTTCCTGTGAAAAAACAAAACAAAATAGAAAGAGCAGAGATTTGTCCCTTCAAGGAACTTGCAGACAAGCCCTTATCCAAACTATCCTGAAGAAACTGTAAAATTCTAGGAATTGTCTAAAAGAATGCCAAGAGAATTTAGGAGAGAAACACCATGAAATGTAAATCTTCCAAACTTGATAATAAATCTTTCTAGAAACAGAATTTACAAGCCTGCAACATAGTTTTAATTCGCAAAGTCAGAGAAACCTCTATGACCAAGCACTAAGCATTCAATTTCATTACAAAAAAGATTTGAGGAGAGGTTGAGAAAACCTGATCCTCAAAAAAGACTACAAAAACAGCACTCCGTGGGTTAAAGTGTTCAGATACAAGGATTGCGTTTATGCATAAGAGTCATTGTGTGTTTTTTTGGGGACTTAAAGGGACAGTTCACCCAAAAACTTTCTCCCCCTTTAAATTATTCCCAATGATCCTTTTTACCTGCTAGAGTGTTTATTAAAATTGGTTGCAAGTAGCGCCTTTACTCATATTTCAGCATTTGAAATAGCTGATTTAGCTTGTGGCTTCCCCAACCTATACTGAAAGTTTTGATACTGGCGTATATGCTATTGACCAAGCACAGCCAGCAAAAGAGATTACACCCTCAGTGGGGGCATGATAGTTAAGTAATAAAATGATAATTTTCCATTGTCTCTCTCTATGTATGAGCTTTGGTGTTCAGACAAATATAAGATAAGGAAGCAAGTCTGTTGTACATGAAAGTGATAAACATAATGAGATTGATATTAACTGAAGCTCAACCCATTGTAATGGCTGTGGTTTCAAAGCACAAAACCAGCTACTTTCAGATACAACAAATAAACCCAAAAATGCCATTTCTCAAATATTTTATACTCTGCAGTTGGTATAACAAGTCATTTAAAATACATTTATGGAAAAACAATTTTACAGTGTACTGTCCCTTTAACAGACCTTATTACCACTGTGGGGAAGGGAGGGGGGGTGTGCAAATTAAAACATATCTTTTATTATACACAGATTGCAAAATAAAACTGGAAACACTTTATTAAAAACACTCTTAGGTTTTCTCTTCAGATGCATGCAAATTCATCACAATTAATAATCATGTGCATAGTGATGCTTGGTCCAACATAATAGACCTTGGTTAGTGCATGTTAATATTATAACATGTTTGTGTCCAACAACCTGCTTTAGTAAACTAGTTTGATGATTTGAATCAAATAATTCCCTAAATTAACCTAGCTTGAATAGTCATATAGTATAATAAAGAGGCTATTATAGCCAAGTCCAAGATGTTTATCTCACTAAAGGTTAATTATAAGCGGAACTATTTATAAATAATAAGCATATCAATTCTTAGAGCGATTCTTAGATTCTTAGAGCTGTCGCTAGGCCCCAAAAGGAAGAGCGACAAATTGGTAAAGCTTGTCTAGAAAAGAGAATCTCAGAAACTGAAAATGAACTGGATGAATCAGAATATGAAGATATGCACCCTGTAAGTGTCAGGGTGCCAAGAATCGGACTGAGACGAGAAGTGCAATAATAATCACACCTTTATTAATAGCAAAAAATAATAAAAAGTCCACGAAAACAAATAACAAGCCAGGAATCACACCAGCTGGTAGTTAGACGAGCCGAGTCAGGAGCCAAAGCGAGTAGTCAGACGAGACGGAAGCAGGAACAAGGAGAACAGCAGAGTTAGGAACAAGCCAGGGATCAGGAACCAGGAGGGACGTCCACCGACAGCCAGGTAATACACAAGGAGCTCTCACAAACAGGTCTGAGAAAATGCAAGGGCAAGGCATACTGAACAGAGGGCCCTTTAAATAATAAGTGATGACACACAATTATGAGACTGCATCCTGTCTCACACTGATGATGAACACCAGTCTGGCCATAAAAGGAAGTGCAGAGAAATGAGTAAAATGGCTGCCAGCAGCACATGGCAAACAAGGAGGGAAAAAACCCTGACAGTTCCCTCCCCTCAACAACCCCTCCCCCATGGGAGGACAAAAGGCTTACTGGGGAAACTGGGCATGGAAGGCAATTGAGAGAGCGGGAGCATGAACATCAGAGGAGGGAACCCATGAACGCTACATGGACCGTAGCCCCTGTAGTGAACCAAATACTGTACTTGGCCCCTGGACATACGAAGAGTTAATAATGCTGCTGACCTCAATACTCCTCATGGTTAGTCAACAAAGATAGTACAGTACGAGGCAACACAGTGGTAAATTGATTACAAACCAGTGGGTTTCAAGAGGAAGACATGAAAAACATTGGAGATGCGCATTGCAGGAGGAAGGTCAATAGCATAGACCCCAGGATTGACCCGTTAGAGTATTCGAAAAGGACCAACATAATGGGGACGCAATTTATTGAAAGGCACACGAAGGTTCAAGTTGCAGGAGGACAGCCAAACTCTCTCACCAACCTGGTAGGAAGGCGCGGGCAAACGCATACGATCGGCCTGGAACTTTTGGCGCTGCATAGAACGATAAAGGCAATCCTGAATCTGCACCCACATGGAACGGAGTTGCTCCCTCCAAAGCGTGGAATACCCTGAGACATGAATGAGTCGGGCAACAAGGATGGTTGAAACCCCTAATTCGCCCATGAACGCGGGATAACTTGGAGGAAGCATTAATAGCACTATTACGAGCAAACTCTGCCCAAGGGTAAACAGTTCAGACCAATTATTGTGGTGATCTGAGACACTGGCAACGGAGGGAGGAACTGTTCCAGAGCTTGATTTAGACCGTTCCGCAGCCCCATTGGATTGATGGTGATATGCAGAGGAGAAGGAAAGCTGGATCCCCCATTTGAGCACAAAGGAACGCCAAAATCTGGAGACAAACTGGCTACCCCGGTCCGACACTATCTCCTTGGGTAACCCATGTAAACGGAAGACCTCCCAGGCAAAAATTGAAGCAAGCTCCTGAGCGGTAGGCAACGTGACATTTTAGAAAAACAGTCAACCACCATAAGGATAACAGTATTGCCATTGGAACAGTGAGCTCGATAATGAAAGTCCATGGAAAGATGTGTCCAAGGACACTCACCATTAGCAATAGGTTGAAGAAGACCCACAGGAAAACGTTTGAGGAGTCTTATTCTGTGCAAAACTGAGCAGGAGGCAACATACCGCAGCAAAATCAGAACGAAGACCTGGCCACCAGAATAGTCGAGTGACAGACCAAATCATTTGGTTCTTGCCTGGGTGGTAAGTGTGAAAAGTTTAATTTGAAGATTCTCAGGAACAAAACACTTATCCACTAGGTTTCTCAGGAGGTGCACACTAGTATCCTCGAGAAGATGCCTCCATTCCTTGAGTGACAAATTTATGGCCAATAATTCCCTGTCACCAATTTCATAATTACACTCCGCTGGAGACAATTTCTTAGAATAAGAAAACCACCACGGATGGCAAGGATCCATCAAGGCATAGGAGTTGAGACAAGAGGACACCTACTCCAGTCTTAGACGCATCAACCTCAAGAACGAAAGGCAGGACAGGGTTAGGATGAGCCAGAACTGGAGCGGCAGCAAAGGCATTTTTAAGACTATCAAAGGCCTTAATAGCAGTAGGTGACCAATGGAGTGGATCATTCTCTTTACGGGTCATGTCTGTGATAGGTTTGACCAAGGAAAGAAATTTTTTTAATAAACCTTTCTATAGTAATTGGCGAACCCCAAAAAACGTTGAATAGACTGAAGACCAACTATGCGAAGCCACTGCAGAACTGCAGATAACTTGTCAGGATCCATGGAGAACCCTGCAATGGAGGATAACCATAACCTAGGAAAGTTACTTGAGTCTGATGGAACTCACATGTTCTCGAGTTTACAAAACAGGCCGTTCTCATGTAGTCTCTGAAGAACTCCGTGTACATCAGAACGATGAGCCTCAAGTGTGGGAGGAGTGTATGAGGAATGTCGTCTAAATACACCACAACACACTGTTGCAACATATCTCGTTAGGACATCATTAGTAAATTCCTGGAAAACAGCAGGAGCATTACATAGGCCAAAGGGCATTAGAAGATAATCAAAATGCGCCGCTCCTGGGTGTTAAATGCTGTTTTCCATTCGTGGGGCCCCTCTCCTTGATCCTTAAAAGATTGTACGCTCCTCTCAAATCAAGTTTAGTAAAGACCCGTAGCTCCCTTGAGGCGGTCAAAATAGTTCGGTAATGAGCGAAATAGGGTAAGCATTTCTTAATGGTAAGATGATTAAGACCCCTATAATCGATGCATGGTCTTAATTCGCCACCCTTTTTCTTCACAAAGAAGAAGACAGCCCTTGCAGGAGAGCAGGATTTGCGGATGATCCCCCGTGGACAGAGCATTGGCCAACATACTCCTCCATAGCACATATTCTCCGCAACAGACAGAGGGTAAACCCGGCCCGAGAAGGAATGGCTCCGGGTTGCAGGTCTATGGCACAATCGTAAGACCGGTGAGGAGGCAATGTACCGGCACGCACCTTGTCACAAAATGTCTAGGAACTCTCGGTACTCCTCTGGCAATTGAGATACCGAAGATGTGCACAAGACTTTAAATGGTTTCCGAAGACAAGTGGAAACACCATTTGGATAATGGAGCAGTTTCATGAGTAACGAGTGCGGGCTGAAGGGGCCTGCCATCAATGGCCTCAATAGCATGCGGAATGGACCGAGGCAAAACAGGAATGGAGTGTACTTTGATACAAAGCACTGTCAATAAAATAGCCTGGAGTCAACAAGAGCCTGGGTGACTATGGAGGAGTCCACCCAGGAAAGGACAACCGTGACCGTGTTAGGACAAGACTTCAAAAGGTGGCCCTGTAACCTACAATAGAGGCAGAGTACCAACTGCATGGGCTCCAGCAGTACCCTGGTGACTCGGGAGCAGGAGGCATGGGAGGAGAGGGAGGCAAGGGTGGGAATGAACACGTAGGAGACAATGGAACAGGAGGCTTCCGCAAGCGCTCCTTGAAAAGAGGGCTTCTCTATTGAGTCTGATGTCAATTAGGATAAAAAAAGATCACCAATGCCTCGAGATCCTCTGGAAATCTCTGGGCAGCAACTTCCTCTTTAATCGCATCAGAGAGCCCATGAAAGAAGCGCGGCAACAAGGGCTTCATTGTTCCAACCTACCTCTGAGGCAAGTGTACGGAACTCAATGGCATACTGAGCAACAGATCTTGTACCTTGCTGAATAGACAAGAGTCGTTTAGCAGCAGAGGAGGAGCGAGCCAGAACATCAATTACCCTTCAAAGGAGGCCACAAATTCAGGGTAATTTGAAATCACAGGTTTTTTAGTCTCCCACAAGGGATTAGCCCAGGCAAGAGCTGGGTCAGAGAGTAATGAGATGGAGAAATCCCACCTTAGCTCTGTCAGAGGGAAACGCCTGAGGTAACATCTCAAAGTAAATGCCCACTGGTTCAAAAACCCTCATGCACTGATTAGGATCGCCTCCATATTGCTGAGGTACGAGGTGCAGAACTGGGCATGCTCCTGGTAAGGACTAGGTGCAGCAGCGGAAACAGGAGCAGCCATAACTTGCGGGACACTTTGGTCCAAATGTGCCGTGCAAGTCAGCAGGGTTTGCAGGGCTAGTGCAAATTGATCCAAGTGGTGATCCTGTTCATCCATCCTGGAAATTATGGCAGGTAAAAGTGGATTATTAGCACCATCAGGATTCATGGACCTTGCAATAATGTCAGGGTGCCAGGAATCGGACTGAGACGAAAAGTGCAAAAATAATCACACCTTTATTAATAGCAACAAATAATAAAACATCCACAAAACAAATAACAAGCCAGGAATCACCACCAGAGCTGGTAGTCAGGCGCGCCGAGTCAGGAAGCCAAAGCGAATAGTCAGATGAGCCGGAATCAGGAACAAGGAAAACAGCAGTGTCGGGAACAAGCCAGGGGATCAGGAACCAGGAAGGACGTCAGGCAGCCAAGTAATACACAGGAGCTCTCACAAACAGGTCTGAGACAACGCAAAGGCAAAGCATACTGAACAGAGGCCCTTTAAATAATAAGTGATGACATCACAATGAACACCAGTCTGGCCATAAAAGGAAGTGCAGGAATGGCAGCATCACACAGTATGCACCAGAGTCAGCAAGTGAGGTGAGTAAAATGGCTGCCAGCAGCACATGGCAAACAAAGGAGGGAAAAAACCATGACAGCAAGTCTATGGTGGACATATAATGCCCTTACTGAACAAAAGGCAGAATAGTCCTTATAATCACCATTTTGAAAGTTGGTACTCTTACATAATGATTCAAAAAAATTCAGATCCAGACACTGGCCTGAATGAATTTTCTTTCTTTGGGACAATGAATAGATTTGAATAAAACCCCCAAACCCTGTTCCTAAAATGAAACTGGCGTGATTACCCCTGAAACTCCAGGTCTGAAACACACTTCAGGAAAGCCTGAGCCCAGTGGCGTAGCGTGGGTTGTCAGCGCCCAGGGCAAGGTAAGAATTGCGCCCCCCTAACCCATTAGCACTGACTGAGCTAATGCATGTAATAAGCAATTGCAAAGCAGGAAACTTGTAAATAATTAACCAGCAATAGATTAACAACTTCCTTGAGCCTCAATGCTAAACCATGCAAACAAATGTGCAGCTTTCAAAGCCACAAGAACAGCTTTTCCACTAACAGCCTTAGCCATGCACAAAACCCATATAATAAGCATGTTTATTAATGTTATGTAATGCAAGTTGGCTATGCATTCTAATATGAAGAAGTCTAAAAAAGATGTCAACCTTTTACTTAAGTTCCACACCGACCCTAAACCCACACATATGATAGGCTATTATTTAGACACCCACCAGCAGTGCATCTTGTAAAAACGAGACCAGGACAGGCTACACATATAGATCTAAACACCAAGTGATACCCTTAAGCAGTTAAAGTGTTAAGACCCACAGGGAACAGCACACATTACCAGCTATATAGCATAACAAGCTCCTACTGGGGGGTTTATTTACCTCTGCCGAGCTGTTGGTGCCCCACAAGTCACAGTGCTGAGGTACAGAGGTGTCTTCCTTCATATTTGTACCCAGCCAGGCTATGGTCTGCAGCCAGGTGATCTCATCCCCGGACCCCATTCACCAATTAACACCCAGTATAAGCTGCTGCCACAGACATCCCTTTCCCTCTCCTCCCCAAATTACTTACCACCAGGCTTAATAAAGTCACGGGCAGCAGGGCAGGCACGACCACACTAGAAACAGTCCTCAGGCAGGCAGCAGCTCTTCCCCTCCACTTTCTTGCACTCTCGGTCCCTCTTGAACTGCGCGCGCTGGGAGTGGAGGAGTCAGGACCCGGCGTGCTGTGCTAGTGGCATAAACTGTAAACAGACAGCAGCACAGCAGGGGTAACGTTCAGACTTCAGAGAGAGTTGGATAAGTAGATTTAGGGATTACAGGAGGCGACCAGACCATGACGAGTCAGACAGACGACACACTGACAAACAATTAAAGAAGTTCACACTTGCGTTGACTAATGACTGAGAGTGAGACTTTTGCGCCCCCCATAATTATGCGCCCGGGGCCAACAGCCCCTCTGGCCCCCCCCACGCTACGACCACTGCCTGAGCCTTTACTGGATTTGCTGGGAATAGCGTGAGAGAAAATATCTTCTCACAGGAGGTCTTACTCTGAATCCTATTCGGTTACCCCTGAGAAATCTTAATCTGCCCCCTACCAGCTGAGCTGGAATGAGGGCCACACCTACATGCAAACTTAGGGGCTGGCTTTGGTTCCTAAAAGGCTTGGATTTAATCCAATTTGAAGAAATTTCCAATTGGAAACAGATTCCTTGGGGGAAGGAATAGGTTTCTGTTCCCTTATTTAGTCAAATGGAACGAAAACGGTATTAAGAAGCTTTAGATTTACCCTTAAGTCTTATCCTAAGGCAAAAAAACTCCCTTCCCCCAGTGACAGTTGAGATAATCAAATTCAACTAGAGAACCAAATAACTTATTACCTTGGAAAGAAAGAGATAGCAATCTGGACTTAGAAGTCATGTCAGTATTCCAAGATTTAAGCCACAAAGCTCTTCTAGCTAAAATAGCTAAAGACATAGATTTAACATCAATTTTGATGAAAAAAATGGCATCACAAATAAACCGGATTAGCATGTTGAAGCAAGCGAACAATGCTAGACAAATCATTATCCAATTCTTGTTGCGCTAATTTCCAACCAAAAAAGTTGATGCAGCTGCAACATCAGCCAAAGAAAATGCAGGTCTGAGAAGATGACCCGAAAATAAATAGGTTTTCTTTAGATAAGATTCAAGTTTCCTATCTAAAGGATCTTAAAAAAGAAGTACTATCTTCCATAGGAATAGTAGTACGCTAAGCAAGAGTAGAGATAGCCCCATCAACTTTGGGGATCTTTTCTCAACACTCCAATGTAAATGCTGGCCAAGGATAAAATTCTTTTTTTTTAAAAACCTTTAAAGAAGGAATAAAAGAAGTACCAGGCATATTCCATTCCTTAGAAATCATAACAGAAATAGCATCAGAAACTGGAAAAACCTCTGGAATAACCACAGGAGGTTTATAAACAGAATTTAAACGTTTACTAGTTTAATATCAGAGGACTAGCTTCCTCATATCCAATGTAATCAACACTTCTTTTAACAAAGAATGAATGTACTCCATTTTAAATAAATAAGTAGATTTGTCAGTGTCAATATCTGAGGAAGGATCTTATGAATCAGATAGATCCTCATCAGAGGAGGATAATTCAGTATGTTGTCAGTCATTTGAAATTTCATCAACTTATGAGAAGTTTTAAAAGACCTTTACATTTATTAGAAGGCGGAATATAGAATCAGCAATAAATTCTTATAAATTCACATGTATATCTTGTACATTAGATATTAAAGGAAACAGCAAACAGGCAATGTACTATTACCTGATGGACACATTCTCTGCATGTAAAAGTTTATCATGGCAATTTATTACAAACCACAGCTGGAGATATAATCTATACAAGATTACAAACAAATATACTTAGCTTTGGTAGAACTGTTATCAGTCAGCAGGGTTCCAACACTGATTTCTGAGACAGGATCAGAATGAGACATCTTGCAAATGTAAGAGAAAAAACAACATATAAAGCAAAATTTTCAATTTCCTTATATGGCAGTTTCAGGAATGGGGAAAAAAATGCAAACAGCATAAGCCCTCTGATAGAGAAAAAAGGCAAGAGGCATATAGGAATGGGGTTAAAATAATGAAAATATTTGGCGCCAAGTATGATGCACAAACAAACAGAGAACATTTTTTGGAGCTAACAACATCCGGAAATGACACACTTGCGTCATTGAAGACACAACCTTGTGAAAGGACTCGCCGTCGACAAAGACGCCGGCAATGATGAATTTGCATCATTGAACGTAACTTCGCTCCAATAAAATCTAGCGCCCAAAATGACGCAATATACTTTGGCATTTTGCGCCCTCACGAGCATAATTCTGCCGCGAATTAAAAATGAAAGTCAATTGACAAAGACTATACCCCAGGTAAGAAATACATTTTCCTAAAAAATGCATTTCCCAGATATGAAACTGACAGTCTGCAAAAAGGAAAATATACTGAACCTGAATCATGGCAAATATAAGTACAATACATATATTAGAACATTATAGAAATACATAAAGTGCCAAACCATAGCTGAGAGTGTCTTAAAGGGACACTGAACCCAAATTTTTTTTTCGTGATTCAGATAGAGCATGAAATTATTAAGCAACTTTCTAATTTACTCCTATTATCAAATTTTCTTCATTCTCTTGGTATCTTTATTTGAAATGCAAGAATGTAAGTTTAGATGCCCGGCCCATTTTTGGTGAACAACCTGGGTTGTTCTTGCTGAATGGTGGATAAATTCATCCACCAATAAAAAAGTGCTATCCAGAGTTCTGAAACAAAAAAAAGCTTAGATGCCTTCTTTTCAAATAAAGATAGCAAAGAGAACGAAGAAAAATTGATAATAGGAGTAAATTATAAAGTTGCTTAAAATTACATGTTCTATCTGAATCACAAAATAAAAAAATTGGTTTCAGTGTCCCTTTAAGTAATGAAAACAATACTTACCAAAAGACACCCATCCACATATAGAAGACAGCCAAACCAGTACTGAAACGGTTATCCAGTAGAGGTAATGGAATATGAGAGTATATCGTCGATCTGAAAAGGGAGGTAGGAGATGACTCTCTACGACTGATAACAGAGAACCTATGAAATAGATCCCCCGTGAGGAAAACCATTGCATTCAATAGGTGATACTCCCTTCACATCCCTCTGACATTCACTGTACTCTGAGAGGAATCAGGCTTCAAAATGCTGAGAAGCGCATATAAACGTAGAAATCTTAGCACAAAACTTACTTCACCACCTCCATAGGAGGCAAAGTTTGTAAAACTGAATTGTGGGTGTGATGATTGGGTGTATTTATAGGTATTTTGAGGTTTGGGAAACTATTGCCCCTCCTGGTAGGATTGTATATCCCCTACGTCACTAGCTCATGGACTCTTGCCAATTACATGAAAGAAAATACCATTTCACTCTATCAAAGGCCTTTTCCGCGTCTGTTGCGAAAAGGACCATAGGGACCCCAGTAGCTTTACAAATGAAGAATCAGGAGCACCGGTAGATGAAAAAAGTAGCTTTTATTCACTCATAAATAGCTACAAAATAAAAGTTCCAATGCTTGCTTGCTTGTTTTGATCAATTCTGTGTGTTCAGAATTTATGGGCTTGACAGCAGCTGGTTGGTAAATTGGAGAAGGAAAAAACAGCTGACATGTTTCGGCTTTGCAGCCGTACTCTTAGCTGATAAAAGTTTTAAAACCAAGCGCCCTTTTTCTAGGGCGTACCTTTCTCCAATTGGCCAAACAGTACACCTATCAAAATATCATTTTAACTCCATGAACAAATCAATGCATAAGTGAGTCAAAAAACAAATTACAGGCACAAATCTTTTAACATTTCATTACACTGTTGCTTGCTGCTAATCTCAAAAATAAATGAAATATAAAAGTGTACTCTGTCACTTAATTTCAAAAAACATAACCTTATCCTTTTAAACTAAGTCTAACCTTTGTTTGCTAACAGTGTTTTGCCATATCTACCTCTGACTTATTACAACTAATTGTTTACTTATTTGCATAATACCCTTACTATTTAAATCCTGAAGTGGAATTAACTATGCAGGATTCCTTGGTGTTAAAGTGAGATACATGTGAAAACAATACCCCTACACATTGTCCGTTTACCTACGTGTAAGGGTGCATATTGGTTTAAATCAAACTGTTTTGTGCCTAAGTCAAAACAATGTTGGGAAGAATGTAGACATTGTTACAAGCTGTGGGGAAGTTTATGGTATGGATCTTTACATTTAGAATTTAGGTTGTAAAATGAATTACATTATTGCCAATAGTAGTTAATCAAGTCCATAGAGGAGTTTAATCCTGAAGGTGTTCTGGTCCTCAATTTGAAGATCCAGGAACACCTCCTGCCTACCCAAAAGTACCTCTCTATCGCCCCCTCTTGATGGAACTCGCAATCTTTCTATAGCCGTCCAGCTGAAGCTATCAGTATCCTTGTCATGCTTTTGTGCGAATGTTGTACTAGTGGGGTAGTTGATCTTCCAATCCTAATTGTTGAGAGGTGTTCCCTAATGCGTGATCTTATCTCTCTTGTAGTAAGACCCACATATTGAATCTTACAAATTGTGCAAGTGATTAAATAGATCACATACTTAGATCTATATGTGATGCAAGTTTTAATTTCAAAAGACTGGCCTGTGATTGTGGACTGAAAAGTGTCTCCACAAATGACCTTCTCACAGGCCCACACAGTCCCTGAAATTGCATCTATGCATTCCCTTCACTGTCAGCCAGGCCGAGCCTCCTTGCTGTGTGGTCTTAAGTTTAGTTGGGGCTAACCTATTGCCAATCGTCATATTCCTTTTATATGCAAAAATGACAGCCTGTTTTAGCAATATCCATCAGATCATCATCAGCAGAAAGCATATTAAAATGTTTCTTGATGATTCCGCAAACTTCACCATATTCCATAGAATAGTCTGTGATGAAGAGTGAACCTTTGTCAAACTGTTTAGTTGGACCAGTAGTTTTGTCCCTAGGTAGTAAAAGATCTTTCCTATCTAATCCCATCTGCCATTTTCTTGCTTTTTTGATTGTTTTTTGCTCATAGCCTCTGTTTTTAAGTCTCCGTGTTAAATCATTACTCTCCCTCACATAATGAACTTGGTTGCTACAGTTCCTTTTGACCCTTATTGTATTGACCCTTTGCTACTGCACCAATAACATGTTGGGGATGGCAGCTTTTCGCGGTGAAGTAAGGTATTCCCTGTTATTGGCTTCCTGTAGATGGTTGAAGTTACTTTCTCACCTATGTTACCCATAAGGGTGACATCAAGATAATTGATTTTGCAACTGTTACTTTCAAAGGTGAATTCAATCCCCTTGTCCATTACTGTTTAAGTAATCAACAAAAGGCATAAACCTCTGTTGGGTTTACCTCTCCACACGAACAGGAGATCATCAATGAATCTCCTGAAGAAGACAATGTTGTCCTTGAAGGGGTTTTCTTCTCCAAATATGTGGCATTCCCTCCCACCAACCATGAATAGGTTGGCGTAGGAGGGGGCAAATTTTTGCCCCCATAGCCGTGCCACACATTTGGAGAAAGTAGGTACCATTAAACTCAAAGAAATTATGTGTTAGGAGAAAAAGTGTAACTCTATGCACATAATCCACATAATGTAGAGTTATTACCATAGTACTTTCTCATGTAGTAGTCAACCGCTTCTAGCCCCCCTCTCATGGGGGATAGAAGAGTACAGAGATTTCACGTTGACGGTGACCCAACTGAAGCCCTCCTGCCAAGTTAAATCTGACAACCAGGTTCAGAACATGTTTGGTGTCTAGAACATAGCTCGATAGACGTTTAATCATTGGCTGTAAAGGTGCATCAAGCCACTCCGATAGAGGCTCAAAGAGTGACCCATATGCCGCCGACAATGGGTCTGCCTCTAACATCCAGGAGTGACTTGTGCACCTTTGGCAGGTGGTTAAAAATGGGCATTCTAGGGTGGCTCACAAATAGATAATCACATGTATCTTTGTCTAATAGTCCCAATTCGAGAACCATCATCAAATTAGATCCCTGAGCTGTCTCTGAAAGTCCCTTGTAGGATCCGAACTCAATGTCCTATATTCCTTAGTGTTAGAGAGTTGCCTGTTTGCCTCCTTGACAAAATCACCTCTGTCAAGGATAACTACAGACCCCCCCCTTATCCGCTGAGCGAATCACCAAATTGGGATTCTCACTCAGTTTTTGTAATGCCTGTCGTTCTGTCGCTGTAATATTTTGCTTATAGAGCCTCTCACGATAATATAAATCAGTAAGATCCTCTCTCCACTCTTGAGTGAAATTTTTCAATTACGGAACCTCTGTCCTGGACAGGGTAGAACTTTGAGGGCTTCTTGAATTTGGGTAGAACAGCGTGTGTTTCATAACAAAGGTTAGACTTAGTTTAAAAAGGATAAGGGTTATGTTTTTTGAAATTAAGTGACAGAGTACACTTTTATATTTCATTTATTTTTGAGATTAGCAGCAAGCAAACAGTGTAATGAAATGTTAAAAGATTTGTGCCTGTAATTTGTTTTTTGACTCACTTATGCATTGATTTGTTCATGAGTTAAAATGATATTTTGATAGGTGTACTGTTTGGCCAATTGGAGAAAGGTACGCCCTAGAAAAAGGGCACTTGGTTTTAAAACTTTTATCAGCTAAGAGTACGGCTGCAAAGCCGAAACATGTCAGCTGTTTTTTCCTTCTCCAATTTTACCAACCAGCTGCTGTCAAGCCCATAAATTCTGAACACACAGAATTTATCAAAACAAGCAAGCAAGCATTGGAACTTTTATTTGTAGCTATTTATGAGTGAATAAAAGCTACTTTTTTCATCTACCGGTGCTCCTGATTCTTCATTTGTGCAGCTATTTACAGGATTCCCCACAGTGAGCACGGACACAGACACCAATTGAAGTTGTGTGTCTCCTCCCTTCTTCAATCCGGATTGGTCCTATGTTGAGCAGGGCGTGAGCAACTGCACGCGTCTGAGGAGGGTGTGGTTTGGTACGCGGGAAGCCTGGAGACTCTGGATTACCATCTGATCGGAGGAGGTCTCAGGCGCAAAGAAATTTGATCCGGATATCAGCCTGACGACGGGGCACCACAGTCACACCCGTTGGACCGGACGCGGTAAGACAGACTTCAACTACACCATTTGTTGTTTATTTATGTGTACTGCCCTGAGGACAGGGACTGTTTGATTGCTAAATTGCAGACTAAGGACTGAACAAAATCCACATAAATAATACCGTATGCCTTCTGTTGTAGTTTTTCTCTGCACCCCTGTAGCTTTGGCATGATTTACCAAGGTTAATATTTTGATGGTGTTGTCCCTGGCTTCCCTTCCAGGCACAAAACCCCCTTGGTCATTGGATATCAGAGCTGGAAGATATTTATTTAGTCTGTTGGCAAGAATCTTGGCTAGAATTTTCATATCATTGTTTATTAGGGATATTGGTCTGAAATGTTCTGGGCAGGTAGTGGTTTGCCAGGTTTTGGGATGACTGTAACGTGGGCTTCTAATAGGTTTCTAGATATGTATGGGTCATCTCTTAGTTTGTTGAAAAATGAGTAGCATGTGGGGGCGCTAATGTTTCTTTAAGCATTTTATAAAATCTAGAAGTGAAGCCATCTGGCCCCAGACTTTTGCTGTTGGTGTGTCCTTTAATGGCCTGATATAGTTCCTCTGTCATAATTGGTGCTTCAAGGGTCGCTATGTCTTCGTTATTTAGTGATGATGAGTTTAACCCTTGGAAATAGGCATCTGTCGCTTCCCGGAGGGGGAAGTCAGTGGTCTCTGGTTGTGTGGGTGTTTCATTGCAGTTAATTATAGTACGCTCTGAATGCAGATGCAATCTGAGGGCTGCTTTTTAATATGAGTCCTTCGCTTGTCATAATAGAATGTATATAGCTGTTCAGTTGTTTCCTACATAGGCAATGAGCCAATATTCTCCCTAGTTTATTGCCACCTTCATAGTAGTATTGTTTGAGATATAACACCTTCTTTTGGTGGTATCTCAGTTAAGTGTTGCTTGAGGGAAAGTCTCATGTCAAGGAGGCAGCTCTTGGTTGACTCGCTGGATACATTTTTTTTTATGTTCTGCTTCTAAGGAATTAATGGTGGGCTAATAATTGGAGTGCTTTTCTCTCTTTTGTCTATTGACCTTTGCTTTGTGTTTTATAAAAGAGCCTTGTAGGACAGTTTTGTGGGCTTCCTCCCATTCAATTCAGGCTGAGGTGGATGAGTGTGTGTTGAGTCAGAAGTATTCTGCCAGTTCTTTTTGTATATCTTGTAATATTATCGGGTTATCTAGAAGAAAATCATCCAGTCTCCATGTTTTGGATGTAATGGGGAGATCTGGCAGATACTCGTACACGTTACTGGGGCGTGGTCGGACCATGTTATGAATCCAATTGTCACAATGAGTGGTAATTGAAAAGTCCATTACGAGTCAGTGTATATGAGGTCTATTCTTGTGTAGCTCTTGTGGGGTGGGGAAAAAAGGTATAGTCTCTATCAGTGGAGTGGAGAGTTCTCCAAGCGTAAGTAATGTTAGGTTCTTAAAAGTATTTTTAACCGCTTTGAGGATTTTTTTTTTTTAGATGTACAAGAGTTGCCTTTGGACGAGTCCATTGCTGGGTCTAACGAGAGGTTAAAGTCCCCCGCTAAGAAGATCACTCCCCTTTGCATGATCTAACATTAGATTAGTTACTTTTTTGAAGAAACGTGTTTTGGGCTTGGTTTGGGTCATAGACACATGACAATCGTGATGTGGTGGCCAAATAGGGTCCCTACTATGATAATAAATCGTCCATCAGTGTCTCCTTTCGATGTGTATGAGATTGATAGGTAGGGATTTGTGAAATAATATCCCTACCCCATTTCTCTTGTGCGGGCGGATCAGAAGTATGCTGTAGGGTAAAGTGGATTATTCCATTTAGGCTCTTTTCCCCTTTTGAAAATGTGTTTTCAGTATTAACAGAATTTGGCAATTTTAGTTTATGGAGTTCCCTAAATTGCAATGGATCTTTTGCCCGGGCTGCTTAAGTCCTTTTGCGTTAATTGAGGTCCAATTTGAAAGTATGTTCTTGGAACCTACTATGTTTAGACATTTAAAAAAAAAAGGTGGAAAGGGAATGGGGAAGATTAGAATAAAGCAGAGAAAAGAAGGAATGCAGTAATTTGGCTATTTAGTTTATGGAGTTCCCTAAATGCAATGGATCTTTTGCCCGGGCTGTTAAGTCCTTTTGCGTTAATTGAGGTCAATTTGAAAGTATGTTCTTGGAACCTACTATGTTTAGACATTTAAAAAAAAAAAAAAGGTGGAGAAAGGGAATGGGGAAGATTATAATAAAGCAGAGAAAGACAGGAATGCAGTAAGTAAGAATAATGGAGAATAAATGGGAGGAGAAGAATAGAGAAATGCAGAATACTAGTTATCTCGATTATAAATCGCTAGATTGGGGTTATCAAAGAGATCAAATAAATTTCCGTAGATTACAGATGGGTATTATTGCTTTGGGAGTCTACTCGGCTTACAAGGTAAGGGGGGTTGGAATGGGGGGGGTGGGAGAAAGTGGGAGAGGATTACAGAGGGAAGGGTCTAAGGGTAAGGAGGGGGGTCGATGATTATAAGGGGGGAGGTCTGTGGGTGCAGCGGGGGGGGCATAATATTTGTTTTCAATAGGGAAAGTTACTCGTTATGTTCATAATTGATTGTGATAAAAGCAATATCATGCGTTTAGACCAACCTTATCAAAAAGAGCATTGTAACAATAACAATCTTTTATACACTGAACTGTTTTAACATCCATATACATTAACTCCTACTGGAGTCTGCTTTTGGACCAACAACATCCACCAATGTTCCTAAACCCACCCCTATCTAGAGTAATTTCTGTGCTTTATGCCAGGGGCAAGATACATTGGGGTCGGTCGTGTTTTGATGTGATCATGCCGATATTGTATTAAATGGATCTAAGTCCCTTCCATAAGTTCCCCTTCTCTCTAGGCGTGTGCTGTTGTTGATTTTGGTTCCCCTACCGTTTAGTCACGACTTCCAAGAGGTCTCTTGTTTGGAATTGAGATTCCATCCTTGAATGCTGTATGCAATGTCTGTTGGGATCATTCAATAGGATTCTCCTTACTATCAGTGTCTAAGATGGTATTGAATGCGAGCTCCCTTATATGTAGCCTGTGTGTTGAAGTTATATCTTGTATATAGTGTTGTCAGGGTTGGATGGAGTTTAGCTAGTGTGTTTTATAATGCTGTGGGTTGGGTCAGTAGTAATAACCTGTAGGAATGCTTTGGTTGGTGTAGTCTGTGATGTAGGTCACCTGCTGACAAATATTCCTAAATTCTGAAGCAGACAACAAAACAATTGTGCATATCAATAAAAACATTTCTTAAACAGATAAAAAACAAAACATTAACATAGGGCAATGAAGAATTCTCTTAGTTCCTCCCTTTAGGTTGTTTGGGATGTGTCCCCCTATCACTGAGCTTTATTTTTAAGCCTGGCATTGCTTAGCAAGTTATGTTCTGTAACTCTAGTGTATCTTAGCAAGGAGATTAGACTATTGTTACTGATTGCAAGGATGTCAGTGCTCTCCGTGTTAGTCATTAAAAGCAGTTTCCATGTCCTTTTAAGCAAAGGTTGAATAGTGTTATGAATGTTCTCAGGACATATGAGGAGCGGTTTTAATGTCCCATTGGGGATGGATAATGTAGCGTCTGTTCTATCTCTCAAGAGGGAGTATCTCTATAGATGTGTCAAGAGTTCTACAAATGGTGGTGGATATAAGTTTTGAGCCATGTGCGTGTCCCATATTATCTGTATGAATATATAACAATCGAAACAGAGATTAGTGCAAAATATTAAACATATTAACCTATTCTTAGTACAGATGCATTGTGTCTGGCGTTACAACCATTGAGTGAGTGTCGGTTTTCCAGACGTCTTTCATTGTGTGTACAGAGTCCTCAGTAATAAACTAGAGGATAAAACATGTGAATTCAACATTTGGTGAAGGATGTCATACTGCGCCGTCTCTAAGGCCGGCGGCTTCGCATCTCTTGCAGGCTCAGAAAGGGACAGTTCTCCATAGAAAAGAGAGGGGTCAGTTCCTGGTTTGTATGTAACAGATTTGTTATTGTTAGTCACTATTAAGGACACTGGGAATCCCCACCTATACTGGAATTTTGTGATTCCGAAGGTGTGAGGTGATGTGGGTAAGTTTCCTTCTTTTCTGGAGTGTGACCGGGGATAAGTCTGAAAATATATGTATTTCTTCTTCTGCATGGGAAATGGTCTGTTTCGTTCTGGCCACTTCTTAAGATGTCTTCTTTATCCTTTAAATCTCGAGAACTTTACGATTATGTCTCTTGGTGGAGCTTTGGGAGGATGCTTTGCTCTCAGAGCTCTGTGGGCTCTTTCTATTGGTATATCTGGAGCTGTTGGGCTATCTTTTATCGCTGCTGAACAGTGATTGCAGGTATCCCCTCTATTCCCATAGGGAATACAGTCTCTAAAACCCCCCTAATTCTGAGGTTGTTTCTGCGACAACAATTTTCAAATCTTCCAATTTTTCATTTCGAAAATAAAGTTTTTGTACGTGGTCGCGGGATAGTTGCTGTGTTAGTTTCAATTGAAGTGGTAGTTGGGACTTGTTTGTCTTCAAAAGCGTGCACTCGATGGTCTAAAAGCACCTAGGTCATTCCTAAGATTCCCAAATAGGGTCCTCATTTCTTGCAAAAACTCCATTAATATGAAAACAACAAATGTGCAAAGTCCCTGTGTGTAATTTGAGCAACTGGATATAGGTATGTCCCAAATGTTCTGTATAATCAGATAGTAGAAGTGTCGAACTATACACAATACACACAGCAAAAGAAGGACAGAGGCGTCAATACCAGTCCTGACTCACACTCACAAGGAAGGCTACTCTGGCATTTATCGACACGTAAGTGGGCACACAACCACCACTCACTCCTCACAAACAGAGGACGTTCCGCCTCACCTCTATGGTGTATATCAGCTCCGTAGCAAAACCCTCTTCACGAAGTCTGAGCGGACTCTTCTCCTCTGCGTCTCCGGCCAGCATGTACCTCTTCAGCACTTCCGGGTGACGTCAGACGCTTGTCCCAATACAGCTTGCATATGTAGCGCTTCAGATTCTGTGTACTGCGATAGAACTCACAAAGCCTCTTTCCACCAGGACAAAAAACTCCAAAGCTGGGAATAAACTTGTTCCGTCAAGGAATAGGAGGGCTCCCTCTCCCTCCCAAAACAATAGAAAAAAAGGCGATCCAAGGAACAAAATTTTAAATAAAAAGTCAATTCTTTATTTGAAAGTTAAAACACAATGGGCATCAAAAATAGCGTGAAGAAGCATAGAGCAGGTCTTACGCGTTTTGGCAGGGTTCAGCCGTAATCATAGACCATACATGCTCACAGGTGATACAGGTTTATATATCTTACACAGATTACCCATTGGTTAAAAAATCACACACCTTCTAGACACCATTTAAAGGGATCATCACACAAAAGATATATATATTAGGCGTTTTAACACCTATATTCAATGGCTATAACTGGAATGAAAACAACTAATTCTACATAGATATATATACATATATACAAAAAGGGGGGGGATTAGAAAGGAATTTGGGAGGGGGTAATTAGAAAAAATCAATAGATAATAGAATGATACAAAATATTTCATATAGATAAGAGATATTAAAGATTATAAATTTTAGAATATAGTAAACTCTATGAATAAATAAATAAAGAAATCACTACAGATTAATATACCATATTATATAAACACAAGTAGCTCGATATCTTACATACAGATAATTCATTCAGAGTTATTACCAATTATATCTAAAAAAAAATCAATTTGAATGAAATACATAGTTAATTTCTCCCAAAAATTAATAAGTTCATTCTCAGAATTGAACCCATCAGGTTTTAATGTGCCACAGTTTATGGATCCAATAGACCTCCTGACGTGCCCCAAAATGGACCATTTGTCCCCACCTCTAGGGTTTTTATTGATAATTTCTATGGCATTCCAAATAAAACTGCACACATTGCCATGATGGATATCAATAAAATGACTCGCAAGATCAGAGCAATGATTCTCATTCCTGATGTATCCCAGGTGTTCACGTATACGAGTTACGAATGTCACGGGGTAGACACTACCCACGTACTGAATTTTGTGTTCCGTGCAACCAATGAGATACACCACGATACGAAGAAGAGCAATTGATGCCATCCTCTAGTATCAAACACCTGGTTCGTGACATAAGAACTAAAGGAACTACCTATCTTGACATGTTCACAGGCTTTACAGTTCTTTCCACATCTATATGTTCCATTATGTCCTTAGCCAGGAACTCTGACTAACAGGTTTTCGTAGCTGGCTAGGTGAAATCAAATTGCCAAGTGTAAGATTCTTTCTGTAGGTAAACCTACATCCTCCCTTAACCACATCTTTTAGGACATCATCCCCATACAAGATAGGTAAATACTTTTTGGACTATATTGGAAATTTGGTAATATTGATTAGATACCTACCTAGTAATTAAAGTTAGGTTTATTGTCAAATTGGATCTTTCCTATCACTGGATTTACCAGCTCCCTGAGATTAGACTACTTCTATCCACACGGGTGCTGCATATTCCTGGGGCCTGTTTGATAACCTTATTACAATAGCCCCCGTTTATGGAGTCTAGCACCCAAGGTTTTTACATTCAGAATTAAAGACTTGTTCATTAGAGCAAATTCTTCTATTCCTCAAGAACTGTCCCTACTCGCCTATGCCCTGAAATACATTTCATCAAGCTCTCACCCGAAACATGTATTTCAGGGCATAGCGAAGGGACAGTTCTTGAGCGAATTTTTTGGGAGAAATTAACTATGTATTTCATTCAAATTGATTTTTTTTTTTAGATATAATTGGTAATAACTCTGAATGAATCATCTGTATGTAAGATATCGAGCTACTTGTGTTTATATATATATGTATATTAATCTGGTAGTGATTTCTTTATTTATTTATTCATAGAGTTTACTATATTCTAAAATTTATAATCTTTAATATTCTCTATCTATATGAAATATTTTGTATCATTCTATTATCTATTGATTTTTTCTAATTACCCCCTCCCAAATTCCTTTCTAATCCCCCCCTTTTTTGTATATATGTATATATATATCTATGTAGAATTAGTTGTTTTTCATTCCAGTTATAGCCATTGAAATATAGGTGTTAAAACGCCTAATATATATATCTTTTGTGTGATGATCCCTTTAAATGGTGTCTAGAAGGTGTGTGATTTTTTAACCAATGGGTAATCTGTGTAAGATATATAAACCTGTATCACCTGTGAGATGTATGGTCTATGATTACGGCTGAACCCTGCCGAAACGCGGTAAGACCTGCTCTATGCTTCTTCACGCTATTTTTGATGCCCATGTGTTTTAACTTTCAAATAAAGAATTGACTTTTTTATTTAAAATTTTGTTCCTTGGATCCCCTTTTTTCTAAAACTCCATTAATGTCTTCTTTAGAGGACAAGTGCTGGATGTCAGTTTTTGTCACATAGGAGGGTGAGAGTGTTTCAGATGGGTGAATTTGAGCTGTTGTATTCAATTGTGTCTCAGCCATGTCTCCCTCAGCTAGTTCAGATGGAGTGTCTTTAGGCTTGAGGTATTGTTTGAGTGTTTTCACTGTTTTTGGTGTATTTGCTTTGTCTTTCGCAAGGCATTACCCAGGAGCCTGTTGTATAGAGGCAAAGGGGTGACCGCCCTTGGGGTGAGAGAGTGTATTGTGTCGCGTGAGGGTTATTCAGTGTTGTGGTTAACTGATTGATGTTGATATCCCACAATGTATCTGGCAGTGCGTGTGGTTTATTAAGCGTAATACCAGATGATAAAGCACCCTCTTGTTCGTTCAGTAAAGCGGTGTATCTTAAATGAAGTCCCTGGTGCGGTAATCCTACTACCCCCTGGGTTAATTTATGCCTTTGGTGTGGGGCCTGACTTGTGAGAGATCTGTCAGCTATGTTCTCCCCGGTCAAGTTATAGGCTGCAGAATTCAGTTAATTATACTTGTCAAGTCCCTAATAGTAGTGCTGCTGCTTTTAGTGGCCTCCTCCACCTCCTGAAGGGCTTACCTTGAATACCTTGAGTGCGGTAGTGACCTACTGCCCTCGAGGTTGCTATGGATTTGCAGAGGTTTCTCGCTCCATTGCTATGGATTTGCAGAGGTTTCCTGCCACGTGAGCCCATCAGCAGCGTAAAGGAGAAAGAAAAAGAAACCCACGGCGGAGCCTTTGGGGTGCTGCGATATCGCTTTGGAGAAGGTACCTTGTTAGTTTGAAGGTCATTGCAGAGTGCTTCTGCTCGCCTGTCCACCTCCTTGGGCTGGTATGTGGCGCTGGTTGCTGTGGCGAGGGCCTCCGTAGCGTCGTAGGGGTAAAAGGTACCTTACATTGTCAGATGGTTGATCCGATGGCATGCAATTCAGTGTCTGGTTCTTCCTATGTTTAGTGGAGATGTTTTGAAGGGGATTAGGGGATTATACGTTGGGTAGATAGCTTTATGCCGGAATGGGATATTGGAGCCCTCTTAGAATGCGGCCATCTTCTAGCATTGCCAGACTCCGCCCCCAGGATCCGATTTTTAACGTAGAAAAGAGTTGACTCTGGTAGGATCCAATTGTTTTCTGAAAAATAGTGGTGGATCCAGAAAAGTTTTGATGTGTTTCTGTGAAAAAACACTTACATTTATTTGTCTCTGTCTAAATTAGACATAGATCAGACTGGATCCAGATATTTTTCTATAATAAAAACGTTGGTTCTGGTAGGGTCCATATGTTTTTATTTAAAATAACATTGGATCCGACAACCTCTGGCAGGATCCAGATTTTTTTGTCTAAAATAGCATTGGATCCAGGAGTGTTTGGATGTATTTGTGTGGAAAACACTTGAATTTGTGTGTGTCTTTCTACATTTGACATGGATACAGCGATATCTGGCTGGTTTCCGTTAAATAGAGATGGTTCTGGAAGTATCCAGATGTTTTTGCATAAAATAGCAGCAGATTCTGCAGTGTCTGGGTGTGTCTGAGTGTAAAACACTTAAATTTGTGTGTATCTGTCTAAATTAGATGTGTAGCTGACAGGATCCGGCTGTTTTTTCTATTAAAAAAAAGAATAGGGGGGCGGAGCTTGGGCTGCACAGGAATATGGCTGCATGAACGAGTAGCTCCGATGCCCTAAGTCTGTGTGCCGGCCGAAATGAACTAATAAATTAAAACTACCAGCCTTAAACTTTGCTGTAGCAGTCAAGGGACTATCCCCAACACCTGTCACTTCACTTTCACAGCGCCAGGAAGCGCATAACAGGGGCCGTGAATGGCTATCACAAACTGCGTCACAGGGCCCAAGCAGTGTATTTGAGGCCTCGCAACGCTCACGATCAGCCGGACAGCAAGAACAGCTGTCCGGCAGATGTAGGGGGTGTAGGGGGAGCGGCTGGGGGGATCTCCACGAGGGCCGTGAAAATATAGAGACACAAACCGCATCACTACTGAAGGGGCTATTCACCATCAGAGGGATCGCACAGTGAGTACCCATTTCCTAAGGGACCCTAGGGGGGAGCAAAAACCACTGCAGCTAAGCGCCCTTATGGACAGCACCAAACCCTGGTCTCGAGGAGAACTTGGTCCATAGAAACCCCCTGGGCATCCAGGAAATAATAATAGTGGGCTCACCTGAGCACAAGGCCCAAGACGGCTCACTGACCCCAGGGGTTACTATGCATCAAAAAAAGTGGCACCCACATTTTTTGAGTTACTATACAGAATATGCATTGGAAGTAACTATGTTTCTTCTTTCACACAATCATTTTGACTTTGGAGGTGATTTTTATCTCCAAAGATGTGGGCCTGCGATGGGGGCAAAATTTGCCCCCACCTAAGCCAACCTCTTTATGGGGTGGTGGGAGGAGTCCCACATCTTTGGAGATATTAATCCCTACAGATCACATATACAAGTCTATAGAAGATATATAGATGATCTTCACCTCATCTGGTCTGGAGGAAAAGAACTAGCCAGGTCATTCATAGAATGGCTTAATAATAATCAATTAGGTCTGAAGTTTACTTTTGAGTTTGGCAAGGAGTCCATTAACTACTTGGACTTAACTACTTGGATTGTCAGAGAGGGTATACAAATCCTCTGTTATCAAGAGAACCAGGCAGGAAGTAGAAATGGTAACTAGACCTGTTCTTCTAATAGACAAAATAATACTAAAGAAATTATTTTGATGGAGTTACTTTCGTTACAGGCTACAGTAGCCAATATGAGAGTATTTGTAAAATTGTATGTAAGCATTTTTCCCTTTTGGCAGCGGATGGTCTCTTGCTTCCTGTAGTCTCTAATGGTATTAGATACTGATATAGAAAGGCAAAAACAATAGCCAATGATGTGGCACCTTCACAAATCAACATTAGGAGCAGAAATTAACTCATCAGTGGGAATTCTTCCTCGTGGTTAACACACAAGGGTATGTTTAAGTGTGGCAGATCTAGGTGCAGACCTTGTGACTACACAGAAATAACAGATTTGTTTAAGTCAACTGTGACACGTGACACTTTTCTCTTCTCTAGCTGTTTGAACTGTAAATGTGATTTTGTCATCTATCTGATTACCTGCCAATCATGTTTGGTGCAATATGTTGGCCTTACGACAAGGGATGCCAATGCTAGAATAAAAGAGCATTTGTCTACCATATCAGCTGGTAATGCAAAAACCCCATTGGTACAACATTTTGCATCAAAACATGAAAGCAGACTGGATACTTTTTCCTGGTTGATTATTGAAAGGGTTATGTTACCCAAGAGAGGAGGGAATAGACTCAGGCTACTTGAGAAACAGGAGATGTATTGGACCTTTAAGTTAAAAAGGGTTGAACTCAGAGTACGATCTAATTAATCATTGGCAATGATTTGCACTCCTTTCTCTCTCTGGCGGCCTGATCTAGTTTGTAATTGTACCCCTCCTCTCCTGAACATTCAAGTAACCTTTAATATGCAAGTAACTTATCGTATAGTATGATTATGTTATTATGCCTCTTTTTGTGTTCTTCAATAATTGCATAAATGATAAAGATGTATACCTTTATATATAATCACAAAAGAAGTTATCCATGAACCATTTGAATATTTTGTATTTTGTAATACTGCTTGTATTAAGTTAGCACCTTTCTAGCTATAAGGGGTTATGTATGTTCCCCATTAAAGGACCAGTCAACACAGTAGATGTGCATAATCAACAAATGCAAGATAACAAGACAATGCAATAGCACTTAGTCTGAACTTCAAATGAGTAGTAGATGTTTTTTCTGACAATTGTAAAAGTTATGTCTTTTTCCACTCCCCCTGTACCATGTGACAGCCATCAGACAATCACAAATGCATACATGTACCATGTGACAGCCATCAGCCATTCACAAATGCATACACTCTTCTTCTTGCACATGCTCAGTAGGAGCTGGTGACTCAAAAAGTTTAAATATAAAAAGACTGTGCACACTTAGTTAATGGAAGTAAATTGGAAAGTTGTTTAAAATAGCATGTTCTATTTGAATAATGAAAGTTTAATTTTGATTGAGTGTCCCTTTAAGGTACTATTACTTTAAATAGAGGTGTGTTTATTAATTTGTTTTTATCCAATCAAATATGTGGTGTAGTCTTATAAGGGTACTGTGAACTAGAAACCATAGGCTATGATTATGGCTCCTGCCGAAACGCGTAAGCCGTTTCTGTTCACAGCACCTCTGTGAAGCTTTGTAAAGGACTCTCCCTGTCATTTGTTTTATTGACATAATAAAGTTTGAAACTTTTTACTTTCGGACAGATCAACTCTTCTTCTTTTTTGCTAATGGATAAGATGTTGGCAGATAATCTATTTAAGGAAAAGACTTCTCTATGACAACTTTCAGTTTGAATTTAGAAACCCATAGTCTCCACCTTTATTTACAATGGGCCAGATTACAAGTGGAGCGCTAAATATCGCTTTAATGAAAGCGATATTTGCGTTCCAATGTGTAATACCAGTGCACGATAATGTAAGCTGGCATTAAAAGTTCACAGCAATGCGAACGCGACTTTGCGTTTGCATTTCTGGGAAGCATTGCGCTCACAAGAGCGCACTTCCATTGACTCCTATGGGAGCCACTTTCTGATGCAGTCAGAAAAGGCATCAGAACTTCAGCGCCAGTGAAGGGGGTAAGTCGCACAGAGATGGCAGCACATATAAATATATATGTAAATGCTGATATGCATATATATGCATGTGTTAATATGAGTATATACACATATTAACACATATATATATACATGTATATAAGCATATACATATATATTTACTGGGAACACACAGTTACCATAGACCACAATGTAAAGGCACTTTTCAGTGCCGTTTATTTTTTTTCCTAACACCCCACACCCACCAACTTTATCCCCAAAATACTGCCTAGTGCAGTAATTTTATTAAAAAATAAAAATTCTGTCATCTTTATCTTTTAATAAACTACACTAGACAGTATTTTGGGGGCATTTGGGGCAGATTTAAAAAATCTGATCTCTGGTTAATTCTATAAGTGCTAATTGCTACCGCGAGCTTGTGGTAGCAATAACCAGCCACTTGTAATGCCTGTTTGCTGGCGCGTCATAATTTAACGCAATATTGGGTAATTATGTTCTAGCCGTATCTTGGTTCATAGCATACTTTACAGTTGTGATTGCTGGAATAAACACTATTTACCCCAATAATGGCAATAATATATTAATACTATTATATTATGGTATAGATTTTACCATTATAGCAGTTTCTTCTACACTTACAAGGACATAAAATCAATTATATTGAGTTCTACTTAGTGTCTGGCATTTAAGTGACCTAAGATTATGCTTGAGAAAAATTGCTTATTATTTGCCAGTTAAAGAGTTACACTATATGTGCCTAAGTTATTTTGTTTTCCCCCTGTATATATCTATATTCTAACACTGGATTGATGCTCTGTTGTCAGCGGCCAAGTCAATCCCGAATATTTAATAAGTAGCTCTATAAAAATAAGAGCACCAATATATGACTTTCAATGGGTTTGTAAGAAAAGGTTAATAACCACTTCCACTTTGCTAAAATCGTGTTCATATCAGCCTACAGATTTAAAGGGACATTGTACACTAGATTGTTCTTTGCATATATGTTTGTAGATGATCCATTTGTATAGCCCATCTGGGAGTGTTTTTGTAACAATGTATAGTTTTGCTTATATTTTAATAACACTGTGCTGATTTTCAGACTCCTAACCAAGCCCCAAAGTGTCAGATGTATACATGCGTTTACAGACTACTGCTGGCTCCTATTTGTCTAATCTGTCTTTTCATATGCAGGGAAGGGGGGGAGTATCTGCTTCCAGACCCTTTCACTAGGTGTTCCAGCTAATCTCACCAACAGTGCTAATCTTGGAGCTTCTAAGTAAGTTTTTAAAAGGTTTTAAACTAGATTTTTAGATCAGTATCTGTGCATATTAATCTTTATAGTAGTTGTCTGTTACATGCAGTTATATGAAAATTGGTGTATACTGTCCATTTAACTCCTAGTATAGCTGCAGATATCTTGCCCACGGTATTGCTATTTTAGTAAATTTTGTAAAGCCATTATATTTGTTAAGTTTCTGATTATTAACACTTTATTTTATATGTTCATTTCATAATTTTCTATTTTTTTTATAGATGTTTATATCATTGTTATCATGCTCCAAGAGAGACCAGCTGTATATAATAGTACTCAGGTCATTTATATACATGTATTTATTTTTTATAAAGTGGCCCTGCAACCTGAGATACTCCCTCCTCCAAGCTTTGCATTACACACTTTAGGTGGCCCATAGGTTACCCTAAATTGGTTGGGAGGACTTTAATTTCACTATATATATATATATAAGATAATGCCGTCCGCTTTAAGATTTTGTTTTTGCTCTAATGTCTTGCAATATTGCAATATGTTTTATGTTGTCAAATCTACTCAACAATAAAGCTTGTTTTTCAAGAAAAAAAAAGCATACAAAAAGAGGAATTGGAAATATAATTGTGCTTTTATACCAAAAAAAAACATAACCACCATAAAAAGGGTGGACCTCATGGACTCTTGCCAATATGAAAGAAATTAATTTATCAGGTAAGTTCTTACATAAATTAAGTTTTCTTTCATGTAATTGGCAAGAGTACATGAGCTAGTGACGTATGGGATAGAAATATCCAAGATGTGGAAGTCCACAGAAGAGTCACTAGAGAGGGAGGGATAAAATAACAACAGCTATTTCCACTGAGAAAATAAAATCAAACACAATAATTAAGTTTTTCTTAAAAATTTTTGTTAAATCAAAAGCAGTAGAATCAAACTGAGACAGCTGCCTGAAGAACTTTTTTTACCAAAGACTGCTTCAGAAGAATAAAAATACATAAAAATGGTAAAAACAATAAAAGTATGCAAAGAAGACCAAATTACTGATTTGCAAATTTGATCAACCGAAGCTTCTTTCTGAAAAAGCCCAATAAATGGCAACTCAACTTAGTAGAATGAGCTGTAAATCTCTGAGGTGAAGCCTGCCCTGCCTCCAAATAAGCCTTGAGAAACAAAAGCTTTAACGAGGATGCCAAAGAAATGGCAGAGGCTTTCTAATCTTCTCTGGAACCAGAAAAACAACAAATAGACTAGAAGTCTTCTGAAATCCTAGTAACCTTGATATAGAATTATAAAGCTCTTACCACATCCAAAAGATGTAAAGAAATCTCAAAGAACTTTTTAGGATTAGGACACAAAGAAGGAACAGCAATTTCTCTACTGATGTTGTTCAAATTCACAACCTTAGGCAAAAAAGAAGTCCACAAAACAACTTATCTAGATGAAAAAATCAGATAAGGAGACACACAAGAGTTGATAAATCAGAAACTCTTGTAGCAGAAGAGATAGTCAAAAGAAACAACACTTTCCAAGAAAGTAGATAATCTTCGAAGAAAATATAGGCTCAAAAGAAAGAGCCTGCAAATCTTTAAACCAAATAAGACTCCAAAAAGGAGAAATCAATAAATGAACAGGCTTGATACCAACCAAAGCCTGAACAAAACAGTGAATATCAGGAAGTTTAAACAATCTTTCTAGGAAATAAAACAGAAAGAACAGAGATTTGTCTCTTTAAAAAAAAATTGCAAACTTATCCAAACCATCCTGAAAAAGTTGTAAAATCCTAGCAATTCTAAAAGAATGCCAAGAGGATTTATGAGAAGAACACTATAAAATATAGGTTTCCAAAACCTGATAATACATGTTCCTTGAAACAGACTTATAAGTCTGCAAAATAGTGATACAAACTGAGTAAGAGAAACCTCTATGACTAAACACTAATCAATTTCCATACCATCAAATTAGTAATTTGAGATCCCGATGTTAAAATAGCCCCTAAAACAAGAGGGCTGGAAAAAGAGAAAGCAGCCAAGGATGGCAACTGGACATCCGAACAAGATCCACATACCAAACATGTGAGGCCATGCTGATGCTATCAGAAACACATAAGACTGTTCCAATATGAACTTGGAAATCACCCTTGGAAGAATAAAACAGAGGTGGAAAGATGTAGTCAGGTTGCAAAACCAAGACACTTCTAATGCATCCACCATTTCCGCCTGAGGATCCCTGGACCTGAAAAGGTACCTGGGAAATTGAGAAAACACATCTGTATTGAGATACCACTCTCCCGGATGTAAAGACTGATTGCTGAGATAATCCACCTCCCAAATGTCTAAACCTGAGATAAAAGTCGTAGAAATTAGACAGGAGATGAATTCCATCTAAGAACGTATTCAAGATACTTCTTAATTGCTAAGGAACTGCAAGTCCCTATTTGATGATTGACATATGCCAAAGTTGTGTTATTGTCTGTCTGAAAGCAAAATGAAAAGTTCTCTCCTAAAAGAGGCCAAGCCTGAAAGAGCTCTGAAAATAGCACAGAGTTCTAAAATATTGATTGGAAACCTCGCCTCTTGAAGTTTCTAAACCCCTTGTGCTGCCAGAGACCCTCAGACAGCTCCCCAACCTGTAAGACTTGCATCCATTAAGAATATAGTCCAGGAAGGACTAACAAAAGGAGGCCCCCTGAATAAAATGATGATAGTCTAATCACCAAAACAGAGAGAATTGAGTGTTAGGATTTAAGAATATCAACTTTGATATTTGAAAAAAATCCCTGCACCATGGATTCAGTATGCAAAGCAAAAGAGGTCTCAGATGAAAAACGAGCAAAGGGAACCACGACCGATGCTGCAGTTATGAGACCTAAAATTTCCATGCACATAGCCACTGAAAGGAATGTTCTAGACTGTAAGTTAGACAGGCTAACGCCAATTACAATTGACTTTTGTCTGATAAAGATAGACATGAACACAGAATCCATCTAGAAACCCAAAAAGAGGTGACCCTTGTCTGAGGAATCACGAAACTCTTAGGTAAATTAAATCCTCTAACCATGTCTTGAAGAAACAAAACTAGTTGATTTATGAGAGATTCCAATAAAAGAAACGATTAAGCTAATACCAAGATACCATCCAAATAAGGAAACACCAAAATACCCTACTGTCTTATTACAGAAAGAAGGGCACCCAGAACCTTTGAAAAGTTTAATAAAGCTGTCGCTAGACCAAATGGAAAAGCGACAAATTGGTAAAGCTTATCTAAAAAGAGAATCTCTGAATCCACAAGTGGTCTGAATGAAATAAAATATGAGGATAAACATCCTGTAAAATGGAGTGGACATGAAATGACCTTGCTGAACAAAAAGGCATAATAGTCTTTATAATCGCCAACTTGAAAGTTGAGACTCTAACAAAACAATATAAAGTCTTCAGATCCAAGATTGGACTGAATAAACCTTTCTTCTTTGCGACAAAGAATAGAATTGAATAGAAACCCAATCCCTGTTCTGCTAAAGAACTGGTATAATCACTCCTGAAAAAAATTCACAGAGTGTACTGAGAAAGAAAGATTCTTCCCATAGAAGGTCTCATTCTAAAAATCTATTCAAACCCTAAGAATAATATAGATTTTGTACTGAGTTCATGCAAAAACAATTTAATCTGCCCCCCACCAGAAGGACTGGTTTGAGAACCGCACCTTCATGCAGACTACTAACTAGTAATTATATAGCGTTTTTCTCCCAGAAGGATAACAAAAAAAATGCTTTATCAGTGCTTACACTCGGAGTTAACCAAATTAGCAGCTGATAAAAACAGTTGCTATTATTACCCAGATAAATGGTACACAATAAATTGACCTTAAAAGGCCGAAGGGCTGTATTAACTCTGCCGGGATATGAATCTATGACCCTTGGATCAAGAGCAAGTGTTTGTAGTCCGGACTAAAAGTAGGGCAGAAAAAAACGCTAAACCTCCAAATAGGGGAGATAATAGAAATCAAACAAATTATTATCCTAACAAGCTAGAGATAATAAAAAATATTTGAAATCATAATAGTAAATATAGTAAATATAATAAAATGAATACATCAGAAGTAAATAAACAGAGTTATATACTTGAGAATCTAAAACTGTATGCTAACTTTTCAACAACAAAAAGGTTGAAAAAAACAGTAATGTTAGCCACAGATAAAGCTGAGCTAAAAATATAAACAGTACATAAATATGCTCTACTAAGGTTATATTCAAACTCTAAAGAATCCTAAAAATAAGTACCAATTTCCATTAAAAAAAGTAGTACAGTCCCAAAAGGGAATCAGGATAAACCATTCTTTAGAACAGATAGTATCTTGAATAGGAAAAAAACACAGAATCAAAATTAAAATCTTAAAATCCAGATTTTAAAACAACATAGTTAATAGGAGGAATAAGCTCCTAAAAGCTAAAAAATAACAAATTTTCCTTAACAAAGAACAAAGAATGTTCAAATGAGAAATAGGAAGAATTTTTAACTAAACTGTCTCTGATACAGGATCCTTTGAACAAAAGAAAACCTTCATCAGTAGAATAAACTTAAGTTAATTAATTAAATCTTAACAATTTTGAAAAGACCTTGTAAGTTTATTTAAAGGCATAATAGCAGTCATAACATTTTATGATAAAAGCAATAACATGTGATGTTTACAGATGAAATCAAGTACATGAACTGAGTAAGTAAAAACAGTAAATGTCATTGTACATGTAGAAACATTATTAGCATAAATATAATAAATAAATGCCACATAATTGAGCTGAAGAAATAACAACAGCTAAATAATGAAAAGAAACACTTTGTAGAATAGTGTTTCAGGGCATCATAGTTTCTACAGTAACATCAGAGTCAGGATCAGAATGAGACATCTCACAAAATGTAATAGAAAAAGAAAAATACCATTAGGCAAAACATTCAATTTCCACAATGTAACAGTTTCAGTAGATAGAAAAACAAAGATAGTATTTTGTTTTATAAAAACAAAACAAAAAATAAAATAAAAAAACAGGCATAATAACTTTCAAAATTCATGAAAACAGCAAGCAATAGAGGGAGAGGGGTAAAATAACTAAATTTGGCTCCAAGAATGACGCATTACGCAAAAAAAATTTTTGCCGCAGAACCAACACCAGAAAATGACACAACTTGCATCATAACAAATGCGATTTCGCACCAAAACAACTAGCGTCGACAAAGACACAGGAAATGACTAAATTTGTGTCATCAAAGGCGCAACTTAAAAAGTTTAAATAAACTTCCCAACATGATTCCTATACTGAAACTGTTTAGAGCGCAAAGGGAAATATACATAGACCTGACTCATGGCAAATATAAGTAAAATACAAATATTTAAAGCTTTATATTAATACATAAAGCGCCAAACCATAGCTGAGAGTGTCTTAAACAAGTATACATACTTACCGAAAGACACCCATCCACATATAGCAGATAGCCAAACCAGTACTGAAAACTATCAGCAGAGGTAATGGTATATAAGATTATATCGTCGATCTGAAAAGGGAGGTAGGAGATGAATCCCTACGACCGATAACAGAGAACCCTTAAAAAGATTTCCCGTGAGAGAAACCACAAAATCAATAGGCGATACTCTCTTCACATCCCTTTGACAAACACTGTACCCTTAGAGGAATTGGGCTTCAGAATGCTTAGAAGCACTTATCATAGAAGAAATCTTAAAAATCAAGCACAAACTTACTTCACCACCTCCATAGGAGGCAAAGTTTGTAAAACTGAGTTGGTGTGGTGGGAGGTGTATTTATAGGCATTTGAAGTTTGGGAAACTTTGCCCCCTCCTGGTAGGAATGTATATCCCATACGTTATTAGCTTATGGACTCTTGTCAATTACATGAAAGAAAGAGGGAACAACAATCTCATGATTGATGTTATCACGAGAAACCCTCTTAGGCAAAAAATAAAAAACTTAGTTCTCACAACAGCCTTATCCTGATGCAAAACAAGACTAGGAGGCTCACAACAAAGAACAGACAATTCAGAACCTCTTCTAGCAGAAGAAATAGGCAAAAAAAAAAAACTGAACCTTACGAGAGAAAAGCTGAATACCAAATTACGCCTAGGTTAGGAAGTATGGACTATGAGATTCCAAGTGAGTTAAGAAACTTTATTGGTGGATGTATAATATGAACTATGGAAGTAATTTGTAAATATTTTTTCTGTCCACTAGAGGGTGTTAGTAAGTAATTTAAACAAAGTAGAGAGATGAAGATAGTGAAGGGTTAATCCTTGAACAGCTTTATTTTGAACTTGTAATGGTTTTTTATTTGAGTATGGATGTAAGTAAGGGGTAACACCCAAGATGTAGTTGTTGTATATATGCATTTATATTGAATAAAAAGAAAGAAGCTGAAAACCTGGTGCTGCTGAAATCCTTTATTGACATTAATCCTGACTAAAGCCTGGAGAAAACTCTGAATATCCGTAAATTTAGTAGTCTCCTTGAAAACAAGAATGAAAGATGCGAAATGTGTCCCTTTAAAGACCTAGCTGATAAACCCTTATCCAAACCATCCTGAACATATTGAAGAATTCTAGGAATTAAGAGTGCCAACTGAGCCCATGTTCCACACACCAGGAATTAAAAGCCTTACAAACCTTGTTATAAATCTTCCTTGTCACAAGTTTACAGGGCTGAACCAAAGTTTAAATGACAGAATAAAAAAAAAACTCTCTGCCTTAAATCTAAGGGGGATATTTATCAAGCCGTCAATCACAAATACACTGGAATTCCGCAGCATAATTGTGGCAAGCTTGATTCAACCTAGTTATCAAAGCCTACAGACTGGTAAAAGTTGAAATCTGTGACGTAACATGCGATCCGCCGGTCTCAATCCGACACAGATCGATGATTACGTCATTACAGATGTTCCGAATACACATTTGGCACTATTTGACACTCAAAGTTATCAAATAGTTAACTGGTACGCTCGCGGCTATTCCGGCCCAGCGTACCTGGTTTTCAATCCGCCACCCTGGAGGCCGCAGATGCCATAGGAATCAATGAGAGTCTGAAAGCAGCGAAAGCTTATGTTCAATATCCCATTGATTTCTATGGTAGAAAATCAGTTACGTTTACACCTAACACCCTAACATAAACCCCAAGTCTAAACACCCCTAATCTGCCGCCCCAACATTGCCGCCACCTACATAATGTTATTAAACCCTATTCCGCCACTCCCGGACCCCGCCTCAAATAAATACAGTTATTAACCCCTAAACCCCTGGCCTCCCACATCACTACCACTTACTAAACCTATTAAACCCTAAACCGCCAGCCCCCACATCGCCATAAACTAAATTAAGCTATTAACCCATTAACCTAACAACCCGCTAACTTTACATTAAAATTACAACATCCCTATCTTATAATACATTTAAACTTACTTTTAGAATTAAATTAAACTATATTAAACTATTAATTAACCTACCCTAACTATTATACTACAATTAAATTAAACTATATTAAACTATTAATTAACCTACCCTAACTATTATACTAAAATTACATTAAACTACCAATTAAATTAACTATATTAAATATTTAATATTTAATATATGTAAAAAGCCGAATAGCAGCGAGATCGATGACTGCTAGTTAACAACAGTCCGCTGCTCATCCGTCCGCGACCGCGATGTTAGGTGAGCGTATTGGTGCCGTTGAATGCAAGAAAGTTGACAGCTTGATAGATAAGCCTCTATGTGTTCAATCTCCAAACCATCAAGTTTAGATATTTTAGATCTTGATGAAAAAATGGACCTTGAGACAGAAGGTCCTAATGCAGAGGAAGAGACAATCTATTTCCAGAAGACCCCATAGTTCTGCAATCTGACTGAACACTTCCATATGAAGAAACCATTCCCCTGGATGAAGAGATTGGCATCTTAAAAAGTCTGCTTCCCAATTGCTCACCCCTGAAATATGAACTGTTGAAATTATATAGGAATTGCTCTCTGTCCAAGTGAGAATTGGCTAAACCTCCCTCATCACCAGGGAACTGCGAGTTCTCCCTTGATGAAAGCCACTGCTGGGACATTGTCTGAGTGGAAACGCAGATAAGTCACTTCTTTCAGGAGAGGCCAGAACCAAAGGGCCCGTAAAAATAGCACAGAATATTTATGGGCACATCCTCAACTCCTTAAGAAACCAAACTGGGGGGGGGGGGACTTCCGGGCAGCGGCCATCTTGGGTCACAATATTTTGTGCTGCTCCAGCTTATCAGAATATCTGCTCAATACCTTTGCTGTGTAGGATCATCTTACATGAACACTGACATGCTGGATTTGCAGTGGAACACTCAAGTAAGTACGGAACAGGCTTTTTTTTGCAGGACGGAGAGACCACGAGTCAGTATTGTGTAAGAGGAAAAGACAGGAGGTGCAAGTGTGATTTAAAGAATCTTGGTATATACACAAGAGTGGATAGACCACCCCTAACCAGTCAAAGTTTCCTTGGGCCTAGATTTAGAGTTTGGCGGTAGCCGTGAAAACCAGCGTTAGAGGCTCCTAACGCTGGTTTTAGGCTACCGCCGGTATTTGGAGTCAGTCAGGAAAGGGTCTAACGCTCACTTTTCAGCCGCGACTTTTCCATACCGCAGATCCCCTTACGTCAATTGCGTATCCTATCTTTTCAATGGGATCTTTCTAACTCCGGTATTTAGAGTCGTGTCTGAAGTGAGCGTTAGAATTCTAACGACAAAACTCCAGCCGCAGAAAAAAGTCAGTAGTTAAGAGCTTTCTGGGCTAACGCCGGTTCAGAAAGCTCTTAACTACTGTGCTCTAAAGTACACTAACACCCATAAACTACCTATGTACCCCTAAACCGAGGCCCCCCACATCGCCGACACTCGATTAAATTTTTTAACCCCTAATCTGCCGACCGCCACCTACGATATACTTATGTACCCCTAATCTGCTGCCCCTAACACCGCCGACCCCTATATTATATTTATTAACCCCTAACCTGCCCCCCACAACGTCGCCGCCAGCTACCTACAATAATTAACCCCTAATCTGCCGACCGCCACCTACGTTATACTTATGTACCCCTAATCTGCTGCCCCTAACACCGCCGACCCCTATATTATATTTATTAACCCCTAATCTGCCCCCCTCAACGTCGCCTCCACCTGCCTACACTTATTAACCCCTAATCTGCCGAGCGGACCGCACCGCTACTATAATAAAGTTATTAACCCCTAATCCGCCTCACTCCCACCTCAATAACCCTATAATAAATAGTATTAACCTCTAATCTGCCCTCCCTAACATCGCCGACACCTAACTTCAATTATTAACCCCTAATCTGCCGACCGAATCTCGCCGCTACTGTAATAAATGGATTAACCCCTAAAGCTAAGTCTAACCCTAACCCTAACACCCCCCTAAATTAAATATAATTTAAATCTAACGAAATAAATTAACTCTTATTAAATAAATTATTCCTATTTAAAGCTAAATACTTACCTGTAAAATAAACCCTAATATAGCTACAATATAAATTATAATTATATTATAGCTATTTTAGGATTTATATTTATTTTACAGGTAACTTTGTATTTATTTTAACCAGGTACAATAGCTATTAAATAGTTAAGAACTATTTAATAGCTAAAATAGTTAAAATAATTACAAAATTACCTGTAAAATAAATCCTAACCTAAGTTACAATTAAACCTAACACTAGACTATCAATAAATTAATTAAATACAATACCTACAATTATCTACAATTAAACCTAACACTACACTATCAATAAATGAATTAAATACAATACCTACAAATAAATACAATTAAATAAACTAACTAAAGTACAAAAAATAAAAAAGAACTAAGTTACAAAAAATAAAAACATATTTACAAACATTAGAAAAATATTACAACAATTTTAAACTAATTACACCTACTCTAAGCCCCCTAATAAAATAACAAAGCCCCCCAAAATAAAAAAAAATGCCCTACCCTATTCTAAATTACAAAAGTTCAAAGCTCTTTTACCTTACCAGCCCTGAACAGGGCCCTTTGCGGGGCATGCCCCAAGAAATTCAGCTCTTTTGCCTTTAAAAAATCACATACAATACCCCCCCCCAACATTACAACCCACCACCCACATACCCCTAATCTAACCCAAACCCCCTTAAATAAACCTAACACTAAGCCCCTGAAGATCTTCCTACCTTATCTTCACCTCACCGGGTATCACCGATGTGTATCACCGGGTATCAAAATCTTCATCCAAGCCCAAGCGGGGGCTAGACATCCATCATCCGACAGCTGAAGAAGTCCAGAAGAGGGTCCAAAGTCTTCATCCTATCCGGGAAGAAGAGTAAATCCGGACCGGCAACCATCTTCTTCCAAGCGGCATCTTCTATCTTCATCCGATGAGGACCGGCTCCATCGTGAAGACCTCCAGCGCGGACCCATCTTCTTTCGACGACATCCAACTGAAGAATGACGGTTCCTTTAAGGGACGTCATCCAAGATGGCGTCTCTCGAATTCCGATTGGCTGATAGGATTCTATCAGCCAATCGGAATTAAGGTAGGAAAATTCTGATTGGCTGATGGAATCAGCCAATCAGAATCAAGTTCAATCCGATTGGCTGATCCGATTAGCCAATCAGATTGAGCTCGCATTCTATTGGCTGTTCCGATCAGCCAATAGAATGCGAGCTCAATCTGATTGGCTGATCGGATCAGCCAATCGGATTGAACTTGATTCTGATTGGCTGATTCCATCAGCCAATCAGAATTTTCCTACCTTAATTCCGATTGGCTGATAGAATCCTATCAGCCAATCAGAATTCGAGGGACGCCATCTTGGATGACGTCCCTTAAAGGAACCGTCATTCTTCAGTTGGACGTCATCGAAAGAAGATGGGTCCGCGCTGGAGGTCTTCACGATGGAGCCGGTCCTCATCGGATGAAGATAGAAGATGCCGCTTGGAAGAAGATGGTTGCTGGTCTGGATCTACTCTTCTTTCCGGATAGGATGAAGACTTTGGACCCTTTTCTGGACTTCTTCAGACGTCGGATGATGGATGTCTAGCCCCCTCTTGGGTTGGATGAAGATATCGAAGCCAGGACGGATCGGTGTGATACCCGGTGAGGTGAAGACAAGGTAGGAAGATCTTCAGGGGCTTAGTGTTAGGTTTATTTAAGGGGGGTTTGGGTTAGATTAGGGGTATGTGGGTGGTGGGTTGTAATGTTGGGGGGGGGGTATTGTATGTGTTTTTTTACAGGCAAAAGAGCTGAATTTCTTGGGGCATGCCCCGCAAAGGGCCCTGTTCAGGGCTGGTAAGGTAAAAGAGCTTTGAACTTTTGTAATTTAGAATAGGGTAGGGCATTTTTTTATTTTGGGGGTCTTTGTTATTTTATTAGGGGGCTTAGAGTAGGTGTAATTAGTTTAAAATTGTTGTAATATTTATATATTTATAGTGTAGTGTTAGGTTTAATTGTAACTTAGGTTAGGATTTATTTTACAGGTAAATTTGTAATTATTTTAACTATTTTAGCTATTAAATAGTTCTTAACTATTTAATAGCTATTGTACCTGGTTAAAATAAATACAAAGTTACCTGTAAAATAAATATAAATCCTAAAATAGCTATAATATAATTATAATTTATATTGTAGCTATATTAGGATTTATTTTACAGGTAAGTATTTAGCTTTAAATAGGAATAATTTATTTAATAAGAGTTAATAAATTTCGTTAGATTTAAATTATATTTAATTTAGGGGGGTGTTAGTGTTAGGGTTAGACTTAGCTTTAGGGGTTAAAACATTTATTAGAATAGCGGTGAGCTCCAGTCGGCAGATTAGGGGTTAATGTTTGAAGTTAGGTGTCGGCGATGTTAGGGAGGGCAGATTAGGGGTTAATACTATTTATTATAGGGTTAGTGAGGCGGATTAGGGGTTAATAACTTTATTATAATAGCGGTGCGGTCCGCTCGGCAGATTAGGGGTTAATAAGTGTAGGCAGGTGGAGGCGACGTTGTGGGGGCAGATTAGGGGTTAATAAATATAATATAGGGGTCGGCGATGTTAGGGCAGCAGATTAGGGGTACATAGGGATAATGTAAGTAGCGGCGGTTTACGGAGCGGCAGATTAGGGGTTAATAATAATATGCAGGGGTCAGCGATAGCGGGGGCGGCAGATTAGGGGTTAATAAGTGTAAGGTTAGGGGTGTTTAGACTCGGGGTACATGTTAGAGTGTTAGGTGCAGACGTAGGAAGTGTTTCCCCATAGCAAACAATGGGGCTGCGTTAGGAGCTGAAAGCGGCTTTTTTGCAGGTGTTAGGTTTTTTTTCAGCTCAAACAGCCCCATTGTTTTCTATGGGGGAATCGTGCACAAGCACGTTTTTGAAGCTGGCCACTTCCGTAAGCAACTCTGGTATCGAGAGTTGAAGTTGCGTTAAATATGCTCTACGCTCCTTTTTTGGAGCCTAACGCAGCCATTCTGTGGACTCTCAATACCAGAGTTATTTAAAAGGTGCGGGGGGAAAAAAGCCAGCGTTAGCTACGCGGGTCGTTACCGACAAAACTCTAAATCTAGCCGTTGGTTTGCAAGGAGTATTAGGACCACAGCAAAACAGGAGTGGGCTGACTTTCTTACCACTTAAATGGATGTGGACAGTTGCATAGGTGTGAATCTGCCCTGATCTAAGTCTAACAATTTTTTTGCCCATTCCTAGTATTTTCTCCACATTTTTCTTCTAACTGTTCCTTTCTTTTTAAGGCTCTTAAACTTCTTATGAAGGCTGATTGACCAAATATATGAGGATTTATGGAGTCTCCATATTCCTGTAACTTTGTTCCAAAGTTACATATTTTATATGTTTATTGTCTAATAGGTAACAAACTCTGTCATCTACCACTGTTTACACTATGGGGGCTACTATTACACATTTTATGTTTGCTCTCCTTATTTAAAATTTGCTTTGGGGACATGCAACCATAAGCCTACTTCAGCTCTTTCTGTTAGCTATGTAATTTACGTTACAGTTCAACCTTATTATCTTGCAGTTCATATTATTAGCATAAGGTTGCTCTCCTGTAATCTTAACTCTTTCCTGCCCAGACTAATTTGTCTAAAACGAATTTCAAAGACGGGATTGTGTCAGGGGGGAGTGCCCTCCTGCCCGCGATCCTATTCAGAAAGTGCCTATGGCTTTAGTACAGCTAGGATGTTCTATGCTGACATAAGGGCGCTAAAGCCCAGTGCAGTTAGGACAGCATAGAACGTCATAAGGATTGGAAGGGGTTAAGGCAAGTGTTACTAGTACATTTATATCTGAAAGCTACACTTTGTAAAAAAAATTACTCTGAGCACTTATTATACATCATATTTCAGACTCTAAATGCCGCTTTGTAAAGCTGCACTAGATAACAATCTGGTGAGGATTATGCTCTTCATTATAGTAACATTCTTTTGTACTGATCTGATTTCCACCTTAAGATGAATCAGTTATTATATACTACAGACCTTACATTCATAACAATGCCCTAAACTTAAATGTATTGTTCTTGTATGTCATTGGTCTATGATGGAATTGTAATCTGTTCTGGGCTTGCTTCAATCATTTCCTCTCACCTATTACTAGCCTTTGGATATAATAGGGATTTCTCTGCTGTCAGCAGCCGAGACAGCAGTACACCATTGGGTGCAGATGGCAAGGTTAAACACATAATTGCAGAGGTGGGAAGACATATTTTATTTACTATATCTTGGGGGATACAAAGGCTTTTATTATAATATTGTAGTATAAGTTGAGTCAGTTTTGATTTTAGTGGTCTGTTCTATACATAAGATCCAAAGAAGTACAGGGAGTGCAGAATTATTAGGCAAATGAGTATTTTGACCACATCATCCTCTTTATGCATGTTGTCTTACTCCAAGCTGTATAGGCTCGAAAGCCTACTACCAATTAAGCATATTAGGTGATGTGCATCTCTGTAATGAGAAGGGGTGTGGTCTAATGACATCAACACCCTATATCAGGTGTGCATAATTATTAGGCAACTTCCTTTCCTTTGGCAAAATGGGTCAAAAGAAGGACTTGACAGGCTCAAAAAAGTCAAAAATAGTGAGATATCTTGCAGAGGGATGCAGCACTCTTAAAATTGCAAAGCTTCTGAAGCGTGATCATCGAACAATCAAGCGTTTCATTCAAAATAGTCAACAGGGTCGCAAGAAGTGTGTGGAAAAACCAAGGCGCAAAATAACTGCCCATGAACTGAGAAAAGTCAAGCGTGCAGCTGCCAAGATGCCACTTGCCACCAGTTTGGCCATATTTCAGAGCTGCAACATCACTGAAGTGCCCAAAAGCACAAGGTGTGCAATACTCAGAGACATGGCCAAGGTAAGAAAGGCTGAAAGACGACCACCACTGAACAAGACACACAAGCTGAAACGTCAAGACTGGGCCAAGAAATATCTCAAGACTGATTTTTCTAAGGTTTTATGGACTGATGAAATGAGAGTGAGTCTTGATGGGCCAGATGGATGGGTCCGTGGCTGGATTGGTAAAGAGCAGAAAGCTCCAGTCCGACTCAGACACCAGCAAGGTGGAGGTGGAGTACTGGTTTGGGCTGGTATCATCAAAGATGAGCTTGTGGGGCCTTTTCGGGTTGAGGATGGAGTCAAGCTCAACTCCCAGTCCTACTGCCAGTTTCTGGAAGACACCTTCTTCAAGCAGTGGTACAGGAAGAAGTCTGCATCCTTCAAGAAAAACATGATTTTCATGCAGGACAATGCTCCATCACACGCGTCCAAGTACTCCACAGCGTGGCTGGCAAGAAAGGGTATAAAAGAAGAAAATCTAATGACATGGCCTCCTTGTTCACCTGTTCTGAACCCCATTGAGAACCTGTGGTCCATCATCAAATGTGAGATTTACAAGGAGGGAAAACAGTACACCTCTCTGAACAGTGTCTGGGAGGCTGTGGTTGCTGCTGCACGCAATGTTGATGGTGAACAGATCAAAACACTGACAGAATCCATGGATGGCAGGCTTTTGAGTGTCCTTGCAAAGAAAGGTGGCTATATTGGTCACTGATTTGTTTTTGTTTTGTTTTTGAATGTCAGAAATGTATATTTGTGAATGTTGAGATGTTATATTGGTTTCACTGGTAAAAATAAATAATTGAAATGGGTATATATTTGTTTTTTGTTAAGTTGCCTAATAATTATGCACAGTAATAGTCACCTGCACACACAGATATCCCCCTAAAATAGCTATAACTAAAAACAAACTAAAAACTACTTCCAAAACTATTTAGCTTTGATATTAATGAGTTTTTTGGGTTCATTGAGAACATGGTTGTTGTTCAATAATAAAATTAATCCTCAAAAATACAACTTGCCTAATAATTCTGCACTCCCTGTAATTTTCCAGCCTCCAGTAAAATTTAAAAGACCTTTATTGTTTCCTTGCAGGGTCCATCATACAAACAACGTTTCAAACCATAACTTGGTTCTTAAGACATAATTAAGAACCAAGTTATGGTTTGAAACGTTGTTTGTATAATGGACCCTGCAAGGAAACAATAAAGGTCTTTTACATTTTACTGGAAGCTGGAAAATTACTTCTTTGGACTTTACATTGGGGTTTGGCTAACCCATTCCTGTGCCCCAGGACATCAGTAAAGGTGCTGTCTTTCACCACTATATCTATACATAAGATCACCATCCAGAGTTGTCTGCATTTTTACATGTGCAAGTCTTTCCTCAGCAACTACTTTCTAAGTCTTACTATTGAGATGCCATTGTCCAGCATCCATAAGTTGGTATGTTAATTGTCATTCTAATGTAAAGGGTTTTCTTGTTTTCTTTTTAATCTACAAAGGTCGAAAAGTGGCCCATGCAATTTAAATTTTATGTCTCCTACTGAGTTGTCTTCGTTGTGACCAGAAGACCAAAAGTGGCTTCAATTTGTGTTGGGGTCATATATTTAATAATTAACAAACTTCCTGGTATGATATTTTGTTGTATGGCAAGTCTGTAAAATCTGATGTTCTGAATATTGATACCGTTATGTATTTATGCAATGTTTGTCTAAGCACCTCAATAAAAAAACTACTTTAAAAAAAACTCTGTGCGCTCTGGGACCTCAAGCTTGCACCCCAACCTCAAAGACTTGAATCTGTCAAGATCACAGTACAATTTGAACAGACAAAGGATGCCCCCAGAACAATAGACTGATGATTTATCCACCAGAAAATGGATTGTCTTATTATGACATCCAGAAGAATCTTCTGAGCCAACAGAGTAATGTCTGCACCATTGACTAAGCAAACAAAGCTGAAGAAGCCTCACGTGAAAACGAGCCAAAGGAATAGCATCTGAGGCTGCTATCATTAGACCTAAACCTTCCATACAAAGTGCTACAGCAGGAGAAGGCACTTACTGAAGATTTACACAAGCTGAGAGTAACTTTACCCTTCTCTGTTCTGTTAAAGTCTTATGAATACTGAGTTGATTATTACACCCAGAAAAGTAAACCTGGACTCAGGGACACAGAACTTTTTAGAAAAACATAATTTATGTAAGAACTTACCTGATAAATTCATTTCTTTCATATTAGCAAGAGTCCATGAGCTAGTGACATATGGGATATACATTCCTACCAGGAGGGGCAAAGTTTCCCAAACCTTAAAATGCCTATAAATACACCCCTCACCACACCCACAATTCAGTTTAACGAATAGCCAAGAAGTGGGGTGATAAGAAAAAAGTGTGAAAGCATATAAAATAAGGAATTTGAATAATTGTGCTTTATACAAAAAAATCATAACCACCACAAAAAAGGGCGGGCCTCATGGACTCTTGCTAATATGAAAGAAATGAATTTATCAGGTAAGTTCTTACATAAATTATGTTTTCTTTCATGTAATTAGCAAGAGTCCATGAGCTAGTGACGTATGGGATAATGACTACCCAAGATGTGGATCTTTCCACGCAAGAGTCACTTGAGAGGGAGGGATAAAATAAAGACAGCCAATTCCTGCTGAAAATAATCCACACCCAAAATAAAGTTTAATGAAAAACATAAACAGAAGATTCAAACTGAAACCGCTGCCTGAAGTACTTTTCTACCAAAAACTGCTTCAGAAGAAGAAAATACATCAAAATGGTAGAATTTAGTAAAAGTATGCAAAGAGGACCAAGTTGCTGCTTTGCAAATCTGATCAACCGAAGCTTCATTCTTAACCCCTTAATGACCACAATGTACCCTGTATGTCACTGGTCGTTAAGGGTTTTTTCAGGACATAATAGCACAAGTCTAGCAAGAACACGCTATTAATTCCCTCCCTCCAGCAGGCTTTGTGGAATAGAGCAGTCTCAACGCTGGTGGCAAGACCGTGCTATAAAACAATCAAGTCCCAAAAAAAGGCCAGTGACATACAGGGTACGTCGCTGGTCCTTAAGGGGTTAAACGCCCAGGAAGTAGAAACTGACCTAGTAGAATGAGCTGTAATCCTTTGAGGCGGAGTTTTACCCGACTCGACATAGGCATGATGAATTAAAGATTTCAACCAAGATGCCAAAGAAACGGCAGAAGCTTTCTGGCCTTTTCTAGAACCGGAAAAGATAACAAATAGACTAGAAGTCTTTCGGAAAGACTTAGTAGCTTCAACATAATATTTCACAGCTCTAACAACATCCAAAGAATGCAATGATTTCTCCTTAGAATTCTTAGGATTAGGACATAATGAGGGAACCACAATTTCTCTACTAATGTTGTTGGAATTCACAACCTTAGGTAAAAATTCAAAAGAAGTTCGCAACACCGCCTTATCCTGATGAAAAATCAGAAAAGGAGACTCACAAGAAAGAGCAGATAATTCAGAGACTCTTCTGGCAGAAGAGATCGCCAAAAGGAACAAAACTTTCCAAGAAAGTAATTTAATGTCCAATGAATGCATGGGTTCAAAAGGAGGAGCTTGAAGAGCCCCCAGAACCAAATTCAAACTCCAAGGAGGAGAAATTGACTTAATGACAGGTTTTATACGAACCAAAGCTTGTACAAAACAATGAATATCAGGAAGATTAGCAATCTTTCTGTGAAAAAGAACATAAAGAGCAGAGATTTGTCCTTTCAAAGAACTTGCGGATAAACCTTTATCTAAACCATCCTGAAGAAACTGTAAAATTCTCGGAATTCTAAAAGAATGCCAAGAAAAATGATGAGAAAGACACCAAGAAATATAAGTCTTCCAGACTCTATAATATATCTCTCTAGATACAGATTTACGAGCCTGTAACATAGTATTAATCACAGAGTCAGAGAAGCCTCTTTGACCAAGAATCAAGCGTTCAATCTCCATACCTTTAAATTTAAGGATTTGAGATCCTGATGGAAAAAAGGACATTGCGACAGAAGGTCTGGTCTTAGCGGAAGAGTCCACGGATGGCAAGAGGCCATCCGGACAAGATCCGCATACCAAAACCTGTGAGGCCATGCCGGAGCTACCAGCAGAACAAACGAGCATTCCTTCAGAATCTTGGAGATTACTCTTGGAAGAAGAACTAGAGGCGGAAAGATATAGGCAGGATGATACTTCCAAGGAAGTGATAATGCATCCACTGCTTCCGCCTGAGGATCCCGGGATCTGGACAGATACCTGGGAAGTTTCTTGTTTCGATGAGACGCCATCAGATCTATTTCTGGAAGCCCCCACATTTGAACAATCTGAAGAAATACCTCTGGGTGAAGAGACCATTCGCCCGGATGCAACGTTTGGCGACTGAGATAATCCGCTTCACAATTGTCTATACCTGGGATATGAACCGCAGAGATTAGACAGGAGCTGGATTCCGCCCAAACCAGAATTCGAGATACTTCTTTCATAGCCAGAGGACTGTGAGTCCCTCCTTGATGATTGATGTATGCCACAGTTGTGACATTGTCTGTCTGAAAACAAATGAACGATTCTCTCTTCAGAAGAGGCCAAGACTGAAGAGCTCTGAAAATTGCACGGAGTTCCAAAATATTGATCGGTAATCTCACCTCCTGAGATTCCCAAACTCCTTGTGCCGTCAGAGATCCCCATACAGCTCCCCAACCTGTAAGACTTGCATCTGTTGAAATTACAGTCCAGGTCGGAAGAACAAAAGAAGCCCCCTGAATTAAACGATGGTGATCTGTCCACCACGTTAGAGAGTGTCGTACAATCGGTTTTAAAGATATTAATTGAGATATCTTTGTGTAATCCCTGCACCATTGATTCAGCATACAGAGCTGAAGAGGTCGCATGTGAAAACGAGCAAAGGGGATCGCGTCCGATGCAGCAGTCATAAGACCTAGAATTTCCATGCATAAGGCTACCGAAGGGAATGATTGTGACTGAAGGTTTCGACAAGCTGAAATCAATATTAGACGTCTCTTGTCTGTCAAAGACAGAGTCATGGACACTGAATCTATCTGGAAACCCAGAAAGGTTACCCTTGTCTGAGGAGTCAATGAACTTTTTAGTGAATTGATCCTCCAACCATGATCTTGAAGAAACAACACAAGTCGATTCGTATGAGATTCTGCTAAATGTAAAGACTGAGCAAGTACCAAGATATCGTCCAAATAAGGAAATACCACAATACCCTGTTCTCTGATTACAGACAGAAGGGCACCGAGAACCTTTGTAAAAATTCTTGGAGCTGTAGCTAGGCCAAACGGCAGAGCCACAAACTGGTAATGCTTGTCCAGAAACGAGAATCTCAGGAACTGATAATGATCTGGATGAATCGGAATATGCAGATATGCATCCTGTAAATCTATTGTGGACATATAATGCCCTTGTTGAACAAAAGGCAAGATAGTCCTTACAGTTACCATTTTGAACATTGGTGTCCTTAAATAACAATTCAATATTTTTAGATCCAGAACTGGTCTGAAGGAATTCTCCTTCTTTGGTACAATGAAGAGATTCGAATAAAACCCCAGTCCCTGTTCCAGAACTGGAACTGGCATAATTACTCCAGCCAACTCTAGATCTGAAACACATTTCAGAAATGCTTGAGCTTTCACTGGATTTACTGGGACACGGGAAAGAAAAAATCTCTTTACAGGAGTTCTTATCTTGAAACCAATTCTGTATCCTTCTGAAACAATGTTCTGAATCCAAAGATTGTGAACAGATTTGATCCAAATGTTTTTGAAAAAACGTAACCTGCCCCCTACCAGCTGAGCTGGAATGAGGGCCGCACCTTCATGTGGACTTAGAAGCTGGCTTTGCTTTTCTAGAAGGCTTGGATTTATTCCAGACTGGAGATGGTTTCCAAACTGAAACTGCTCCTGAGGATGAAGGATCAGGCTTTTGTTCTTTGTTGAAACGAAAGGAACGAAAACGATTATTAGCCCTGTTTTTACCCTTAAATTTTTTATCCTGTGGTAAAAAAGTTCCTTTCCCACCAGTAACAGTTGAGATAATAGAATCCAACTGAGAACCAAATAATTTGTTACCCTGGAAAGAAATGGAAAGTAGAGTCGATTTAGAAGACATATCAGCATTCCAAGTTTTAAGCCATAAAGCTCTTCTAGCTAAAATAGCTAGAGACATAAACCTGACATCAACTCTGATAATATCAAAAATGGCATCACAGATAAAATTATTAGCATGTTGAAGAAGAATAATAATATTATGAGAATCATGATCTGTTACTTGTTGCGCTAAAGTTTCCAACCAAAAAGTTGAAGCTGCAGCAACATCAGCCAATGATATAGCAGGTCTAAGAAGATTACCTGAACACAGATAAGCTTTTCTTAGAAAGGATTCAATTTTCCTATCTAAATGATCCTTAAAGGAAGTACCATCTGACGTAGGAATAGTAGTACGTTTAGCAAGGGTAGAAATAGTCCCATCAACCTTAGGGATTTTGTCCCAAAATTCTAATCTGTCAGACGGCACAGGATATAATTGCTTAAAACGTTTAGAAGGAGTAAATGAATTACCCAATTTATCCCATTCTCTGGAAATTACTTCAGAAATAGCACCAGGAACAGGAAAAACTTCTGGAATAACCACAGGAGATTTAAAGACCTTATCTAAACGTTTAGAATTAGTATCAAGAGGACCAGAATCCTCAATTTCTAAAGCAATTAGTACTTCTTTAAGTAAAGAACGAATAAATTCCATTTTAAATAAATATGAAGAATCCTCTGAACCAGAAGAGTCATTAGAATCAGAATGATGATGTTCATTTAAAAATTCATCTGTATAAAGAGAAGTTTTAAAAGATTTTTTATGTTTACTAGAAGGAGGAATAACAGACATAGCCTTCTTGATGGATTCAGAAACAAAATCTCTTATGTTATCAGGAACATTCTGAACATTAGATGTTGATGGAACTGCAACAGGTAATGGTACATTACTAAAGGAAATATTATCTGCATTAACAAGTTTGTCATGACAATTAATACAAACAACAGCTGGAGGAATAGCTACCAAAAGTTTACAGCAGATGCACTTAGCTTTGGTAGTTCCAGCACCAGACAGCGATTTTCCTGAAGTATCTTCTGACTCAGATGCAACGTGAGACATCTTGCAATATGTAAGAGAAAAAACAACATATAAAGCAAAATTTATCAAATTCCTTAAATGACAGTTTCAGGAATGGGAAAAAATGCCAATGAACAAGCTTCTAGCAACCAGAAGCAAAGAAAAATGAGACTTAAATAATGTGGAGACAAAACCGACGCCCATATTTTTTTAGCGCCAAATAAGACGCCCACATTATTTGGCGCCTAAATGCTTTTTGGCGCCAAAAATGACGCCACGTCCGGAACGCCGACATTTTTGGCGCAAAAGAACGTCAAAAATGACGCAACTTCCGGCGACACGTATGACGCCGGAAACAGAAAAGATTTTTTGCGCCAAAAAAGTCCGCGCCAAGAATTACGCAATAAAATGAAGCATTTTCAGCCCCCGCGAGCCTAACAGCCCACAGGAAAAAAAGTCAAAATTTTTAAGGTAAGAAAAATAATTGATTCAAGTGCATTATCCCAAATATGAAACTGACTGTCTGAAAATAAGGAATGTTGAACATCCTGAGTCAAGGCAAATAAATGTTTGAATACATATATTTAGAACTTTATAAACAAAGTGCCCAACCGTAGCTTAGAGTGTCACAGAAAATAAGACTTACTTACCCCAGGACACTCATCTACATGTTTGTAGAAAGCCAAACCAGTACTGAAACGAAAATCAGCAGAGGTAATGGTATATATATGAGTATATCGTCGATCTGAAAAGGGAGGTAAGAGATGAATCTCTACGACCGATAACAGAGAACCTATGAAATAGACCCTGTAGAAGGAGATCACTGCATTCAAAATAGGCAATACTCTCCTCACATCCCTCTGACATTCACTGCACGCTGAGAGGAAAACCGGGCTCCAACATGCTGCAGAGCGCATATCAACGTAGAATCTAGCACAAACTTACTTCACCACCTCCATAGGAGGCAAAGTTTGTAAAACTGAATTGTGGGTGTGGTGAGGGGTGTATTTATAGGCATTTTAAGGTTTGGGAAACTTTGCCCCTCTCTTGCTAATTACATGAAAGAAATGTACTTTCCAACCATGCTCTCGAAGAAACAACAAATATCTGTTAGTATGAGACACTGATATATGTAAAAATGAAGCCTGAACCAATATATTATCCATGTAAGAAACAACCCTGAGCTTTTATTGCAAATAAAAGAGACCCCAGTCTCTTTGTAAAGATAATAGCCAGAGCAAACGGAAGAGCAACAAACAAAAAATGCCTGTCCAGGAAAGCAAATCTTAAAAATTGATGATGATCCCTGTGAATACAGAAATGAAGATAGGCATCCTTCAGATCCATAGAGGACATTAACTACCCTCATTGAACAAGTGGAAAAGAGTCCTTAAAGTGATGATAAATCCTAGAGTTTTTAAAATGCTAGGATTTACGAGTGCTACAAATAAAGAGGACTTTCAGTCATGAAATATAAAATCTAGTTTCCTAAAGCTCTACATTTAAAGCAGGCAAAGGAAACATCATTTTAAATCTTTGAGAATGAAAAGGGATACCAGGCTTTGACCACTCTCTAAATATTATCTCAGAGATATTGTCAGGAACTGGAAATACTTCAGGAGTGTTAAAAGAAGGTTTCAAAATTAAATCCAGCTGTCTAACAGACTTGTCTTCAGGAAAAAAAAGAAAGGTGTTTAAGCATTAAAAAAAAGTTACTCCTGATCATCTGAAAACACTTCACGTACAGAAGATAAATCAGAAGAACAAGGACCAGAAACATTTAGTTTAACAGACTTAGACTTATTTACATCAGATAAGCTAGGTGAGGGATTATTAGTTACCACCTTTTTAATGTTACTCGGAGAGGTCATGGAAGCCAACATCTCAGATATAGTAGAGCATACAAAATCTTTAAACCCTGGGGCAAAATCTGAAGAACTACCCTGAGTAGAACAAATAAAAAGAGGACAGACTCTTAGAGTAATGGATTGTGGACTCTCACCACCTTTATGAAAGAAAAGAGGTGTTAATTGCTTGTATTGAACTATTTCTAATACCGAATTTTCTATATTGCATAGTGTCTATTATTTTTTTAAAAAATTTGTTTGGGAAATCATCTCATCTGTTATTTTTGCATAAATACTGTCTATCGGCTAGATTACAAGTTTTGCATTAAGCTGAAAAAGCAGCGTTAACAGGTCCTAACGCTGCTTTTTCACTACCGCTGCTATTACGAGTCTTGCAGGTTTAGAGGACCGCACACTTCTTTGGCCTTACCGCAAACCGACTTACGTAAACTTTGTAAACCCTTTTTTCTATGGGACTTCCATATCACTGGTATTAAGAGTCTGTCCTGGGAGGCCAAAACGCACTTCAAAGTCAGTAGTTATGAGTTTTACACTACAACGCCGTAGCATAAAACTCATAACTAAAGCGCTAAAAAGGATGACGCCACTTAAAGAGGTATTCATTACGAAGAAGCCTTCATTTGAAGAGGATGCGTCGGATGTCTTGAAGATGGACCCGCTCTGCGCCGGAAGGATGAAGATAGAAGATGCCGTCTGGATGAATACTTCTGCCCGTCTGGAGGACCACTTCTGCTGGCTTCGTTGAGGACATCTTGCCGCTTGGATGAAGACTTCTCCCAGTAAGTGAATCTTCGGGGGTTAGTGTTAGGATTTTTTTTAAGGGGTGTATTGGGTGGGTTTATTTTTTAGGTTAGGGCTTTGGGCCTGCAAAAGAGCTAAATGCCCTTTTAAGGGCAATGCCCATCCAAATGCCCTTTTCAGGGCAATGGGGAGCTTAGTTTTTTTTAGCTAGTATTTTATTTGGTGGGTTAGTTGTGTGGGTGGGGGGTTTTACTGTTGGGGGGGTTGTTTGTATTTTATTATTTTTTACAGGTAAAAGAGCTGATTACTTTGGGACAATGCCCCGCAAAAGGCCCTTTTAAGGGCTATTGATAGTTTAATTTAGGCTAGGGTTTTTTTTTATTTTTTGGGGGGGTTAATTTGATAGGGCTATTAGATTAGGTGTAATTAGTTTAAAGATCTGTAATTTGTTTTTTTATTTTCTGTAATTTAGTGGGGGGGGTTTGTGATTTTGCTAATTTAATTTATTTAATTGTATTTAATTTAGTTAATTTATTTAATTGTAGTGTAGTGTAAGGTGTTATTGTAACTTAGGTTAGGTTTTATTTTACAGGTCAATTTCTATTTATTTTAGCTAGGTAGTTATTAATTAGTTAATAACTATTTAGTAACTATTCTACCTAGTTAAAATAAATACAAACTTCCCTGTAAAATAAAAATAAACCCTAAGCTAGATAGAATGTAACTATTAGTTGTATTGTAGCTATCTTAGGGTTTATTTTATAGGTAAGTATTTAGTTTTAAATAGGAATAATGTAGTTAATGATAGTAATTTTATTTAGATGTATTTTAATTATATTTCAATTAGGGGGTGTTAGGGTTAGACTTAGGTTTAGGGGTTAATACATTTAATATAGTGGCTGCGACGTTGGGGGCAGCAGATTAGGGGTTAATAAGTGTAGGTTGGTTGTGGCGACATTGGGGAGGCAGATTAGGGGTTAATAAATATAATGTAGGTGGCGGCAATGTTGGGGGCAGCAGATTAGGGGTTAATAAGTATAATGTAGGTGGTGGCGATGTCCAGAGTGGCAGATTAGTGGTTAGTAAGAATAATGTAGGTGTTGGCGATGTCGGGAGTGGCAGATTAGGGGTTAATAAGTGTAAGATTAGGGCTGTTTAGACTCGGGGTTCAAGTTAGGGTGTTAGGTGTAAACATAAAATGTGTTTCCCATTGGAATCAATGGGGCTGCGTTACTGAGTTTTATGCTGCTTTTTGGCAGGTGTTAGACTTTTTCTCAGCCGGCTCTCCCCATTGATGTCTATGGGGAAATCGTGCACGAGCACGTACGACCAGCTCACCACTGACTTAAGCAGCGCTGGTATTGGAGTGTGGTAAGGAGCACAATTTTGCTCTACGCTCACTTCTTGCCTTTTAACACCGGATTTGTAAAAACCTGTAATACCAGCGCTGTAGGTAAGTGAGCGGTGAGAAAAAAATGCTTGTTAGCACCGCATAGCTCCTAACGCAAAACTCGTAATCTGGTATGTTTGCCAATTACCTCAACAAAATTATTTTATATAAAAATATTTTTATTGAGGTAAATTCACTTCTTTCTACGTCTACGATCCATTACTCTTGGGAATTATACTCCTGTCCACTAGGAGGAGGCAAAGATTCCCAAAACACCAAGAACCCTAAAAAAAAAAACCTCCCACCTTAGTGGAAAGTAGTCTGACGTATAGCCAAGCCAGGGAGTGAAAAAAGGTAGGAAAATAAATAAGAGCAAGAAAAAAAGGAGCAGGGATAAAAGAGGTGCATACTCAAACTGCCAACAGAAAAAAAATATAATCAAAATATATTGAACATAGACTTCCGGTGGGCGGCTGAAGAGGGAGCAGCTTGAGTAGAGAGCTCCGGAGCTGAATCCAACATTAATGGGATTATTTGAAATACTTTTCTCTGGTTTGGTGAAATTCTGCTCCCCATAAGCCCAAGTGCACTTTAGCCTTAGCACATTTGGTGCCCGGCGATTTCAGCACTGGTAACAACCATCCAACCCCTACCGCAAGTACACTGGCACATAGAAGTGCGTTTGTACATAGTGCCTGACTGATCTCTACCTATACGGAGACACCGGCAGCCCACCTCGGTGGTAGCAGCATTGGGGACATCAGGACTTTACTACTCTGGCTGGAGCCTGACTTTACAAGGAGCCGGATGCACCCCTCTCTCCCCGGACACCATCATCTGTCCCTTTGAAGCCGCGACGCTCCTGTACAGTGATCTGGAGCTCAGAGGAAGATTTGGAGCCCTCCTCAAGTACCCTGGGGCAAATCTTAACACAGAGGCAAGAGGGGACAGCGGGGAGCAGCACAAGGACATACCTGCAGCGCATCCTGGAGAGAGACGACTTTGGCGTGAAAATAGCAGGCCCCATCTTGCCCGGTAAGCACCTTGAGGAAGAGATACGGGCAGCGCTGTCTGTGGCCTCCTGAAGTGCCAGATCCCACCTTGTCTCAGCGACTAGATACTGAAACGAAAGCTCTGTTTGCTGAGGTGTCCGGAGGACGGCAGAAAGTAAAAAAGGGTAAAGTACAGACTACCTCACCTGGGTTCCTTTTTGCCTAACTGAGTGCCATCCTTGTCAGGGACTGGCGTTGGAGGCCACATACCTAAGCTGCTGTTGGAGTAGCAACAGGAAAAATCGATAATTTTTACACACACTAAAAGCAGTTAGCCCCTGGGGTTTGCAGACCTGAGAACAGGCTCCTTGACTTACGGGAGGAAAGGGAAAATCTTTGACTCAGTGCTTTTGGGACTTTGAGTATTTCATCTGCCCTCTGGAACTTAAGCTCATAGATGTACCCAAGCAGAAAGCCTATAAGGTGTTGCCTTTGATTGAGTCTTTGCAGAGGGATACTGGCAACAAGCTCCCTTTTTGTTTCACAGGCTCTTACATTCTAAATTACCAGCACCACATGCTGGGGAGAATTTCTGTGACTCTCATCATTTTCTCTGCCATAGGGGTCAGTGGGAAGAGGGGAAACGAATCTTCAGGCTATGTGTATTTGTTACATACTCATACTGTGTTATTCTACATATATGTGATTTCCTGTGTCAGTACATGGATACATTTCTGGCTGGTAACAAAATGTCAGGCAAAAATAAAAGTGTGGGTAAGAACAGGGGAGCTGCTGACCACTTGCAAGATACATCCCCTATCTCACAAGAGTCTAATGTATCACACGCAGACACGCATGTAATGGTTCAGCAGCTTTCCTCCATCTTTCTCCCAAAAATTGAAAACTTACAAAAAGGTTTAGATAATTTAACGGGGGAAATGAAACAGTTCTCTGTTTTATTGAAATGGAGGATAGAGTGTCGGGGCTTGAGGATATATCCTTGACTCACGACACCCAGTTAGATGTCTTACTGAAACAAAACATTGTTTTACACCAGAGATTAGAAGACTTGGAAAAAAAGGTCTCGCCGCAATAATTTGCGAATATTAGGAATATTAGGAATACCGGAGAGTGTAAAACCCAAGGATCTTATCCATTTTGTAGAAGTTATCCTGCCAGTGCTTCTCAAGCTAACCCCAGCAGTGTTTAAGGGTAGTGTGGAAAGAGCTCAAAGGGTGGGCCCAGAAAGGCAACAGGAAAGGGGCAATGTACAACCTAGGCAAGTTATGACTAAGTTTTTACACTTTCAACTTAAGGTAGAATTGTTGCGAGCTTATAGAAAAGCCTCCCCAGTCTTATTTGAGGGTTCCTAACTGTTAATATTCCAGGATTATTCCTCTGAGCTCATGAGAAAGCACAAGGAATTCTCCCCAATCTGCTCGGAGCTGAATAGGGAAGGGAAAAAGGTATATCTGTTGTACCCCGCTAGACTGAAGCTCCTGACCTCCTCAGGCCCCAAGTTTTTTGACTCTCCACAAGATGTCACTGAGTATTTGCGAAGTGATAGAAATAGGGCGGGAACGGGTTCACCTAGGTCATCTCACTCAGATCCAGGCTGAAAGGGGGGGATGAAGTCTTGTGGAAGATCTACCATCAATGTGATAAATGTGGTTAACTTTATTCTCACTTGTAATATTGATGTGTTGTGATTATGCAAATGGTTATAAGGTTAATATTTTTCATGGTATTGTTCTTTTGTATGCTGTACTAGTCACTCTTGGTAATGTGACACGTCAATTGTACTGTTCCAAAAGGGATGAGACATTTGTCCCGCACACAGTTGCGGGACACTTATTGATCAATAGTTTAAATTGCAACAATATAGATGAGGAACTAACTCTCCATCCCAAGGTGCAACAACCCCTGCTACTAATCCACAGGGGATTACCTGAAGTTCATTTATATGTTCATGTTAATGTTATGTGTTCTGTTACATGGTTTATTCTTCATGCTGCAGCCTTGCAATTATACCGCTCTCATATGATTGGGACACTTGATATATATCTAGGTGCTGAGTATCTAGGATCCATTAGTTCAAATATTCATGACAACATAGATGAGGAAGTACCTCCCCAATCTAGAGAACATATTATGTCACTGTTCTACCAATCAGAGCTGCTTGATGTTATTGTGTATCTGTGCATAGTTGTTGATTTGTGGTTCTGGAAAAATATTACACCTACTTTTTCTGAAAATAACACCAAAGACTATATGTTGTTTTGACGTTGTGGTGGTGGGGTTTTGTTTGTAGCCGCCCTTCCCATATCCCCCCCCCCTTTTTTTTCCCCCTCTCTCTTGCAACCTTGGTCCACATAGGGACATTTAAATGGCAGTTAGATTTATAACATGGAACTTGGGGGAAATTAATTCGCCCACCAAAAGAAGTACTATATTGACACATTTAAGACGTCTAGGAGTAGACATTGCATTGTTGCAGGAGACCCATATCTCTGAGACAGAGCATAAAAAATTGAGAAGGGATTGGGTGGGATTGATGGAATACGTCTCGCACACTAACTCCAGCAGGGGCATCGCAATTCTTTTTGGGAAGCGAGGGAACGTAGAGGTTTTGGCCACTCACAAGGACCCAGAGGGGAGGTATCGTGTTGTGAAGGTCAGAATAAATCAGAAGATATTAATACTATGTAACATATATGCCCCAAACTGTAAATCCACGGCCTTTTGCACTAAAATTATTCAGACTCTTACCCCATACTTGGGGCTAGACATAATACTTGGGGGAGATTTTAACTTAGTCTCGAACCCAATTTGTGATAGAATGCGGGATCCGGAGCATCCAACAGTGGGAAGCAGACCTGGGGGCAAAGGTACCTTTGAAAGAAAGGTGTTTGCTAGGTTATCTGACTCTCTGCAGCTTATTGATATTTGGAGGCTACGTAATTCTGAAAGCAGAGACTATACTTGTATTTCTAGGGCCACTCCAACGTTGTCTCGCATTGATCTTTTTATGATATCCTCTAATCTGATTCCGAGAGTAACCAAGACCAAGATTCACAACGTGGTGGTCTCTGATCATGCACCGGTTGAGTTAGTGGTTTCTTTTGGAGGTCTAGTTTCTAATAAGCACATGCTAAAGTTCCCAGGATTTCTTTATACCTCAGATGCCTTTTTAAAACATTTAACGCATGCATGGAATGATTATTATACGGATAATCACACCCACTTGGATATCCCAGAACTATTTTGGAACACGGCTAAGGTGGTTCTAACTGGGGATATCATCTCCTATGTAGCCGCGCTGTGAAGGAAGGCACAGACTAAGTTGCAAAAGCTACAAGAGAATCTGACAGATTCCTATCAGACATATTGCAGTAGTCCTTGCCAAGACACAAAAAATAGATATCTCACCACCAAAGGTGAATTGGATGTTTTCTTGAATCAGCAGGCGGTGGCGCAACTTCTCAGAATGAGTGCCAGATACCATAGGGAGGGAGATAGGTCGGGCAGGTTATTGGCCTCCCTTATAAATCGTCGAGCGGTCCGCAAACCTATTGTGGCTATTAAATTTCGCAATAATACCCACAAGACACCTGAATCCATAGTAGGGGCATTAGCGGAGTATTACTCCAATTTGTACGCTAGCCAAAATATCCCCCCACAGGAGGTTGTAGATTTATTTTGGAACAATTTAGACCTTCCACAGATCAATCGGGAACAACTGGCAACTCTCAACTCCCCTATCTCCTCAGAAGAGATACTGAGAACAATTTCCTCTATTTCAAATGGGAAAGCGGCGGGCCCAGATGGCTTACCCATTGAATTTTACAAACTATTAAAGCCTCAAATTACCCCCACCCTAACTAAGTTATACAATTTATATTACAAGGAGTCGGTCCCCCCCAAAAAAAACATTTACAATGGCACATGTGTCTCTAATTCCGAAACCGGGAAAGGATCCTGGCTTGCCTGAGTCTTATCGGCCCATCTCCCTTCTCAATTCGAACTACAAGGTACTAATGAAAATATTATCCGATAGGCTAAAAGTGATACTAACAGATATCATACACCCTGATCAAACAGGATTCATGTGTCACAGAACATCAGTGACGAACGTTAGGCGGGTGTTTCATGCTATAGCACACTTTGCGGACAAGCCTGGCGCCACACGAGCACAAGATGATTCGGAGGCCTTCCTGCTGTCCCTTGATGCAGAGAAGGCCTTCAACAGGGTGGAGTGGAGACACCTCCTTGACACGTTACAACGCTTTGGTTTCTCGGGATCTTTCTCTCAATATATTAACAATATATATGCAGCCCCATGGATCTACATCATGGCTAATGGTTTTTTCTCCCCGCGTATTGTCCTACAGAGAGGCACTCATCAGGGTTGCCCCCTGTCTCCCCTTCTTTTTAACCTGGCCCTGGAGCCTCTGGCTATCAAAGTTTTCCCAGGTATTACACTGGGTAATACGAGGCTGCAGCTGGCCCTCTACGCAGACGCTATGCTCCTTTTTGTAGAGCATCCTGCAAAGTATATTCCAAAGATCTTAGCGACAATTGAAGTGTTTGGGTCCTTTTTGGGCTATAGAATAAATGAAACCAAATCGGAAATATTGTGGCTGCGGAGGCACCATGCCCAATCCTTCACCTACCCATTCCAGGTTGCCAATCCAACCTTGGTTTATCTAGGGATTCATTTGTCCACTAATATCCAAACCCTCTACCATGCTAATATTACGCGGGTGTGTCGAGACATTGTACTAACCCTGGAAGAACTTGCCTGTCTCCCTCACGGGACGTGTCAATTTAATCAAGATGGTGATCTTGCCACGGATCCTATACCCTCTCCTTATGACACCCTTTCTGGTCACAAAGAGAGATATGGCTTTATACACACGGGCCCTATCGGGCTTCCTATGGAGGGGGGCAAACCTCGAATAGCCCTGTCCAAATTATATGCCCAACCCTCACAGGGTGGCTTGGGTCTGCCCAACCTTAAATTGTACAACTGGGCGGCACTCAATCAGCTCGTGTTGGATTGGCAATTAAAAACTAAACACTTTCACACGCCCGAGTTAGAGAGCTACGCCCTGGGGGCGTTTGATCTCTCCTACTTACCCTATGCCTACTTTGGCAATGTTCCCTTGGAAATCAGAGACAACTTTCTTTACAGAGATGTGCTAAGGGCATGGCGACTGACTTTGCGTCACGTTGGCCGTTCCTGTGTATCCCCAAGAATGATTCCGCTCAGGAACAATACTAGTTTCCCTCCAGGTATTGACACCTCTCCGTTTGCTGCTTGAGAGGGCATGGGTCTGTGTTCGGTGGGGGACGCTCTGTATCTAGCTAGGAGGTGTGTAAAGACCTTTGCTGAATTACAAACCCAGTTCAGGCTACCACAAACCCATTTCTATGCCTACCTCCAGATGAGACATTATATTAATCAGCTAATTAGAAATGTCCCGTTCTTTTGGGAACCGCATGCTCTTGGCCCATCGGTAGCTTCATTTAAACTTGGTAATTTTACAATTTCGGGGCTATACAGGACCTTATTAAGTAAAATTGAATCAACAAATTTAACTTTGTTAGTGAACAGATGGAGTAGGGACTTGGAGAGGGAAGACCTGACGGAAGTGATACAACAGAGTATAGTAAATGTTAAGAGGGCGACGCTGTCCATGACCCTTAGGGAATCCCAGACCAGAATGTTACATAAAGATTTCATCATCCCACGAAGATTATTTAAGTGGAATCCTAATGTGGTGATTGAGTTTAATAAGTGCAGGCTGCATGACCCCGACTTCCTCCATTATTTCTATACGTGCCCACGGGTTAAACAGTTTTGGGGAAGGATTTCTTACTGGCTTACTTATGTTATGGCAATCAAAGTGCACATTGCCATGGAACAAATTTGCTTTTTGGAGTGGAGAGAGACAAGTCATAGACATGGCCCCCTACTCACTACTGTCATTTTAATAGCAAGGAAGGTAATTTTGAAAGTATGGACGGTAAAGTCTGCTCCCACCTTTACAACATTTAAGTACAACCTACATAGACAGTTGCATCCTGCAAAGTATATTCCAAAGATCTTAGCGACAATTGAAGTGTTTGGGTCCTTTTTGGGCTATAGAATAAATGAAACCAAATCGGAAATATTGTGGCTGCGGAGGCACCATGCCCAATCCTTCACCTACCCATTCCAGGTTGCCAATCCAACCTTGGTTTATCTAGGGATTCATTTGTCCACTAATATCCAAACCCTCTACCATGCTAATATTACGCGGGTGTGTCGAGACATTGTACTAACCCTGGAAGAACTTGCCTGTCTCCCTCACGGGACGTGTCAATTTAATCAAGATGGTGATCTTGCCACGGATCCTATACCCTCTCCTTATGACACCCTTTCTGGTCACAAAGAGAGATATGGCTTTATACACACGGGCCCTATCGGGCTTCCTATGGAGGGGGGCAAACCTCGAATAGCCCTGTCCAAATTATATGCCCAACCCTCACAGGGTGGCTTGGGTCTGCCCAACCTTAAATTGTACAACTGGGCGGCACTCAATCAGCTCGTGTTGGATTGGCAATTAAAAACTAAACACTTTCACACGCCCGAGTTAGAGAGCTACGCCCTGGGGGCGTTTGATCTCTCCTACTTACCCTATGCCTACTTTGGCAATGTTCCCTTGGAAATCAGAGACAACTTTCTTTACAGAGATGTGCTAAGGGCATGGCGACTGACTTTGCGTCACGTTGGCCGTTCCTGTGTATCCCCAAGAATGATTCCGCTCAGGAACAATACTAGTTTCCCTCCAGGTATTGACACCTCTCCGTTTGCTGCTTGAGAGGGCATGGGTCTGTGTTCGGTGGGGGACGCTCTGTATCTAGCTAGGAGGTGTGTAAAGACCTTTGCTGAATTACAAACCCAGTTCAGGCTACCACAAACCCATTTCTATGCCTACCTCCAGATGAGACATTATATTAATCAGCTAATTAGAAATGTCCCGTTCTTTTGGGAACCGCATGCTCTTGGCCCATCGGTAGCTTCATTTAAACTTGGTAATTTTACAATTTCGGGGCTATACAGGACCTTATTAAGTAAAATTGAATCAACAAATTTAACTTTGTTAGTGAACAGATGGAGTAGGGACTTGGAGAGGGAAGACCTGACGGAAGTGATACAACAGAGTATAGTAAATGTTAAGAGGGCGACGCTGTCCATGACCCTTAGGGAATCCCAGACCAGAATGTTACATAAAGATTTCATCATCCCACGAAGATTATTTAAGTGGAATCCTAATGTGGTGAATGAGTTTAATAAGTGCAGGCTGCATGACCCCGACTTCCTCCATTATTTCTATACGTGCCCACGGGTTAAACAGTTTTGGGGAAGGATTTCTTACTGGCTTACTTATGTTATGGCAATCAAAGTGCACATTGCCATGGAACAAATTTGCTTTTTGGAGTGGAGAGAGACAAGTCATAGACATGGCCCCCTACTCACTACTGTCATTTTAATAGCAAGGAAGGTAATTTTGAAAGTATGGACGGTAAAGTCTGCTCCCACCTTTACAACATTTAAGCACAACCTACATAGACAGTTGCTTATAGAGCAATTGGACACTAAGATGGATACTAACAAGAGACTCAAACACTTTATAAATAAATGGCAGGCATATGTCGTAACTCTGAGCTTGGAAACACAGAGACAATTATTAGCTCCATTTGCTCATACTGAATACATGCTAGCAGCCTCTTTGAGGGGAGAATGGGGATTCCTATATCAAACACAGGATGATACTGGGGAGGTGAGAGGAGTTCATGACTAGAGAGAGGGACGTTGTTGTTTCTCCCCCCCCCCCCCTTTTTTTTTTCTTCTTCGCCGCCACAAAGCTTGAATAAGGGCATCACGATCTATGCACGTAATTTTGATAGTCGAGTTATAGACTAGTTAAAAGTTTACTGATTTGAGTTATAAAGTTTCTTAGTTTAAAAAAAAAAAAAAAAGGAGATGATTAAGTATGTTGAAAATGGCCAACAGCTTCTATGGGAGGCTGGATGGCATAAATACTTTTTTTGCCTACCTTAAACTCAAGAATGGAGAACTAAGAATAAGAATAATGTTCTGTAAAGGTTGGCATCCCACTGTGCAGATGACAATCTGAAATTATTGTTTATTATGCTGTATCATTTTGAGATGTATTTGTCACTGTTTCTTATCCTCAATAAAAAAGTATTTAAAAAAAATATATATATATATTGAACATAATAGACGGGGTCTCGTGGACTCTCACCACCATGAAATAAATGAATTTATCAGATAAGCATAAACTATATTTTCTTTCATAAAGGTGAAATAGCTCATTATCCATTCCTCCTGGGGATGGGAATGGGAAACTAGGAGAGGGACCAGACATATTATACAATTGCAATAAGATTAAAAAAATTAAAAAATGCCAAGAAAACCTACACCAAAAAATATTAATGTCCAGAAACTACTGCCTGAATGACTTCCTACTGCCAAGAAAACCTACACCAAAAAATATTAATGTCCAGAAACTACTGCCTGAATGACTTCCTACTAAAAGATTTAAAAAGATTTAAAAGGAGAAACATGCAAAGCTCTAAAAAACAAAACAAATTAAAAGGGACAGGCTACACCAGCATGTTTAAAAAAGATAGATAATCCCTTTATTACCCATGCCCCAGTTTAGCATAACCAACATAGTTTTAATATTATACGTTTTACCTCTGTGATAACCTTGTATCTAAGCCTCTGCAGACTGTCCCCTTATTTCAGTTCTTTTGACAGACTTGCATTTTAGCCAATCAGTGCCGACTCCTAGGTAACTCCACGGGCATAAGCACAATGTTATCGATATGGCACACATGATCTCATGCCCTATAGTTGTGTAAATTTATCAAAATGCCTTCAAATAAGAGGCGGCCTTCAAGGGCTAAGAAATTAGCATATTAGCCTACTAAGATTAGCTTTCAACTAAGAATACCAAGAGAACAAAGCAAAATTGATGATAAAAGTAATTTGGAAAGTTGTTTAAAATTACATGATCTATCTGAATCATGAAAGTTTATTTTTGACTAGACTGTGTCTTTAAGATTCCAAGGAGGAGAAATTGGTTTAATCACTGGCTTAATCCTGACTAAAGCCTGGACAAAACCCTCTGAATATCAGACAATAAAGCAACATTTTTGCGAAACAAGACAGAAAGAGTTATAAACTTTTCCTTTAAAGAGCTGGCACATAAACCCTTATCCAAACCTACCTGAAGAAATAGAAGAATTCTAGAAATCCTAAAAGAATGTTCTTTACATTAATAAATAAAAGCATTCCAAACCTTGTGGTAACTTTTCACAGGTTTGCATGCCTGAAACCAAGTTTCAATGACAGAATGCAAAAAAACACCTCACAGTTAACTCAGTCTAATGTAAAGCCAAGCAGATTGAGGTTGGCAAATGAATAAGAGCAAAAAGAGGAGCAGGGAAAAAGGATGTGCTCAAGAAAACCCCCCAACACCAACAAAACACAGGGTGGAGACTTGTGGACTCTCACCCCCATGAAAGAAATTAATTTATCATGTAAGCATAAATTATGTTTTCTTTCATAGAGGTGGTGAGAGTCCATGATCCATTATTCCTGGGAACTAATACCCAAGCTGTGGAGTCCACAAGTAATAACATAAAATGGTGTGATTTAAAACCTATTTCTTCACTGAGAAAACTAAATCCACAACCCCACATTAACCCCAAAAAGGGCATAAAAATATATTTTTCTTTTTTTTATGCACTAACAAAAAAATCAAACAGACAACTGCCTGAAGACAATAGAAGAAATAGGGATATTCACACCCTATAGAGGTGCGCTGTGGATAGCAACGATAAATCCAGGAACGATCGAATCAAAGGCAGCTCTCCCCAGGTAGAAGTGTCAGATATATGTCCTATGAGAAGGGATAAGAAGGCGCCACATAGGGTGATATCATCAGGTAAGAACACACAGACAAATGGACGATAATACAATCACAAACGATGCGGCACTTGGATATGCCAGAACTCGCAAGCCGGGACCTCTTTGTCGCCCGACAGACACAAACAGCAATGACCGCCGACCGGTCACGTGTAAACGTTCAGCCAATCAGGAATAAGCGAACACCAACGCCTTCCTATGGAGGCTCCAATCACCATCCAGGTAGGACGAGCAAAAGAACTGATGATCCAGCCACCAAGTCAGAGATTGACTTGCACTGGCATCCAGACAAATCTTTTGAGATAGCACCGCTGAGGAAGCATACAAAGCTGAAGAGGTCATATGTGAAATCAAGCAAAAGGAATTGCATCTGACGCTGCAATCATGAGCGCCACAACTTCCATACAAAGAGCAACAGAGGAAAGAAGAGGGACTGGATGTTCAGACAAGCGGACACCAATTTTAACCTTCTCTGCTCTGTTAAAGAAAGACTCATAGAGACAATTTATTTGAAAACCCCCAAAAAGTTTGTTGGTGTGAGATTCTGCTAAAGGAAACTATCTCGCTTGAACCAAGATATTATCAAGGTAGGGAAAAACTGCAATATTTATAAACAGAACAAATAAGGAAAATAGTTAGCTCAACTATAATGATATATAATTCATACAAAGGTAGTTGCATCCTGGAAAAAGTATATGCATAAAATGTAGAAGAAAAATGGATGTGCCAAAATAAGGTATATCCAAAAGTCCAGGGGTACAGCACTTTCACTATCTAAAAATATTTACAGAAACAGAGACAGTAGGGTAATGTGAAAATATTAATAATATTATGTTTATAAATAAATAAAAAATTGTGTTACCAACATTAGTACAAAAAACAATATGGCCAAACACATGGAGACAAGCAGACGAACCAACATATATGACACATGGGCCCTCACATAAAAACAAAGCACAAAACTAGTCAGCTGTTAAAGTTCGTATGGTGCACCATAAATAATAAAGCAAGTCAGCGTTAGAATGCAGAAAGCAATGATCAATGAACATTTCTGCTGAACAGAAATAACAAATGCCAAATGTTAATTATTTCTAAAGGTTGTTGACAAATATCCCACGCAGACCAGAAATGCACTAGCAAGGTATACACAATACGGACCCTCGTTAGCTTTCGCCGACTCCAAAGGTCAGACCACCATCAGCACCACAGCCAACTCCTCCGGTCTATGATATTTTACCTTTTCTTCAGCTAGACAGGGTGAAACTTCACTTGCCCAAGGTCTATAGGATAAGATACAGCGTATGGTGGGGGGATCCCACGGATGAGCTGCTACACACCTATGCGTCCTCTTGTGCGTTTAGCTCTGATTCCAATTGCAGCAAGGAGCTCCTTGCTGCAATTGGAATCGGAGCGAAATGCACAAGAGGACGCATAGGTGTCTTATCCTATCGACCTTTGGCAAGTGAAGTTAGCCTTGAATCACCCTGTCTAGCTGAAGAAAAGGTAAAATATCATAGAACGGAGGAGTCGGCTGTGGTGCTGATGGTGGTCTGACCTTTGGAGTCAGCGAAAGCTGACGAGGGTCCGTATTGTGTATACCTTGCTAGTGCTTATAAGGAACTTCACCATTGGTCTATATGGAACTATTATATTGAGAATTTCTGGTCTGCGTGGGATATTTGTCAACAACCTTTAGGAATAATTAACATTTGGCATTCAGCCTTGGCATTTGTTATTTCTGTTCAGCAGAACTGTTCATTAAACATTGCTTTCTTCATACTAACGCTGACTTGCAATATTATTTATGGTGCACCATATGAACTTTACCAGCTGACTAGCTTTGCTCTTTGTTTTTATATGAGGGACCCATGTGTCATATATGTTGGTTCGTCTGTTTGTCTCCATGTGTTTGGCCATATTGTTGTTTGTACTAATGTTGGTAACACAATTTTATATATATTTATGATCACATAAAATTATTAATTTTTTCACATTACCCTACTGTCTCTGTAAATATTTTTTGGATATACCTTATTTTTGCATATTCACTTTTCTTCTACATTTTATGCAAAAACTGCAATACCCTGAGATCTGATCAAACAATAGGGCACCAAGAACCTTTAAGAAAATTATAGGAGCTGTAGCCAGACCAAATGCTAGAGTAAGAAACTGATAATGTCTGTCTAGAATGGCAAACCTCAGAAACTGGTAATGTCCCATATGAATTGGAAAATAAAGATAAGCAGCCTTTAAATCTATTGTGACCATAAACTGACTTTGCTGAACAAAAGGCAGAATAGTTTCCATTTTAATAGAAGGAATTCTATCAAACTTGTTTAGAGCTTTCAGATCCAGGACTGGTCTGAAATACCCTCCTTCTTTGGAACAATAAAAAGATTTGAATTTAATCCCATCCCCTGCTCCTGCATACCTATAGTTTCCAGATCTGACCAAGTTGAAGTTCCACTAAACCACTAGAGCATCCACTAGCTCCGCCTGAGGATCCCTGGATTACAATCTGTATCTTGGGAGATTTGCATTGAAGTGGGAAACCATCAGATCTATATCTGGAACACCCCATCTGCCAGTTAGTTCCAGAAATACCTTCTCATTCAGGGACCATTCCCCTGAGTGAAGGGTCTGCCTGCTCAGGAAATCTGCCTACCAATTCTCCACACCTGGGATGGGAATAGCTGAGATATGACTTTGATGTCTCATTGCCCACTGCAGGATTCAAGACACCTCCTGCATCGCCAGGGAGCTACGAGTGCCTCCTTGATGGTTGATGTAAGCCACTGTTGTGATGTTGTCCATTTGGAATCGGATATGCCGGACAGAACCCAGTTGAGGCCACGTCAGAAGAGTGTTGTATATGACCCTCAATCCAAGTATGTTGATCAAAAAGGACTCTTCCTCCTGACACCAAGCTCCGTGGGCTCTGAGAGAACCCCACACCATACCCCATATTGACAGACTCACAGCAGTGGTGATTATAATTCAAGATGGGCGGCAAAAACTTACTCCTAGAAGTATAGAGGTTGGAGATTGCCACCAAACCACACTCTCTCTCGTCTGAGCGTCCAGAGAGATGACCTGCAATAGATCTGAATTATCTCCATTCCATTGTCTGAGCATACACAACTGTAGTAGGCTCATTGGATTATACAAACATGAGGCCTACTACCTCCATGCATAGTGCTACAGATGGATGAACATTGGACTAAAGCTGGTGACATGCCCTCTGAAGCTTCTCCCTGTGCTGGTCTGTAAGGTAGATGCACATGCTGACAGAATCTATGATCATTCCTAGAAAGTTTACACACGTAGCCGGGAAGGAGGTCTTTTCCAAGTTGACCTTCCAAATGTGCATGTCGTCCTGTGCCACCTACAAGGATGGAGCCTGAACCAGAATGTCATCCAGGTAAGGAGCCACTGTAATCTCCTGCAGATGAACTGCAGCCAGCAGGGCTCCCAGCACCTTGGTGAACATTCATGGAGCCAAAGCCAACCCGAATGGGAGCACCACAAACTTGTAGTGGTCTCTGTGTTTTGGAATATTTAGATTCGCGTCCTTCCTGAACCAAAGGAAGGATGGATCTTATTCTCTCCATCTTTAAGGTGGGGACTCTTGCAAACCTGTTGAGCCCTTTTAGGTTCAATATAGGATGGAACGTGCCCTCCTTCTTGGGTAACACAAAGGGATTTAAGAAATATCCCGGTCCCCTCTCTGATGGGGGGACAGGAACCACCACTCCCAACAAAGTTGTGCTGTCCCCTTTACTGGTTTTCCAGATACCATTGATAATAGGAAGTGGATCCTTGCGGGATGGGATTGAAAACTTATTAACCCTGGAAAATAATGTCCAGCAATTCAACAGAAGAGTGTCCAGCATCTATACACTCAGTGGGGTGCACACTGTAGGGTCCTGTATTGACCCAATCTCACATTCAATAAAAATATAGCCTTACTGTAAAGTGGTGCTGCTGCTTTTTTGCACTGAAATAATGTCCAGCACCCAAGATTCCGGGACTGACATTATTTTTTCTAGACAAGGGAAAGTCTGCCTCCCACGCGACCTGGTCCTAGGTCAGGGGTGATCCCATCATGCGAATTTGTTATCTTTGGAAGTCTTCTTGGGCTGCTTGTTCTTATTCCACCCCTGGGTGAGCTTCCACTTGGGAGACTCAGTTGTAGTCGCTTCTGCATACCTTTTATTCTTTTTCCGAAAAGGAACGAACCAGACAACCCTTGGGTTTAGACTTCTTTTCCTGTGGTAGGAAAGATCCCTTCCCACCTGTGACTGTGGCTATGAGTCCAGACCCAGCCCAAACAGGACTTACCCTTGAATGACAGGGACAGCAGTCTAGATTTAGACCAGGATTTTAGCCACAGAACTGCAAAGCTAGATTTTTGCGTCCCTGATGAAGTCGTTTGCCAACCATAGAGATTTATGTGATCCTGAATCTCCTCTAAGAGAGACTCCACCGTAATCAGGTCCGCAAAGGACTCACACCAGAAGTTCGCAGCCCCCATATCTGTAGCAATACCCACTGTAGGTTGAGATAATGCGCCAGACTGAAGAAACACCCTCCTTAGGTATCCCTCAAGTTTTCTGTCAAGAGGATATCTAAAGGATGTACTGTCCGGAAGCGGGATAGTTGTGCACTTGGCTAGTGTGGATATAGAGCAATCCACCTTAGGTACACTGTTACAGACCTCCGCAGGGGAAGCTAGAACCGGAAAAAATCCTCTTAAATGTCACTGAAGGGGCAAACTGAGTGCCAGGCTTCTCCCATTCCTTGGAAATGATTTCGGAGATAATGGGCGGTATGGGAAAAACATCTGGGGCCCTAGGGCTTGGTCTAAATAATGATTATAGTCTCTGGACCTGTTCCTCCTCAGGCGGCTTTGCCGCAAGGACCCTCAGGGTAGACAGAACCCTCTTCAACAGGAGCCTGAGCTGCTTCACTTTGAACCTAATTGTACTCTCTTCCAAGTCTTTTTCGAACTCTTCTTCAGAGTGGTCAGAGGAAAGGAGCTTACCCTCAGACCTAATGGTTTGTCCTAATAAGCCTGCCCATAACTGTTGGTCGTGGTCTCAGCCACTGCGCCTAGGCTACGCATAGAACAATGTTAAACCTTTCTTTTCCTTCTCCCTGAAACTTGGCTAGCACTTAGGGCAGCAGACACAGCAGCTTGTATACAGGCCGTGAGGTCATCAGGTAAGGGGCCTAACCCAGCTGGGGTCGAGCCGCTCTCTGCACAGCACTCTGGAGCATCATTAATGGGCTATTGGACAGGAATATCCGCATCAACCGAAGCCTGAGAAGCCACAGTAGGACATGTGGAAGCTCATCCACAGCTTGACCGCTTGGACCTCCTGAATAAGATGTCAGGACATAAGTCAGGCAGCAATTGCATAGTTGCACCAGAGGATTAAAAGTAAGAATTTTGCAAAGCACACATTTACGGTTGTCAATGGAAGTAAATGAGGAAGATACCTCCAGAATCTCTATTAAAATAGTCGTCCATTATGCGTGCCCTTAAAAAATGCTTGTAATAGCAATCGTGAACCTTACAGCGGGGTATCTGGGTCCCATATGCACAAAATACTGTTTCCTTGTTCAGCCCTGTTTAGGGCGTCTTATTCCCTCTGGATAGACTGAGCCACGTGGCAACCACTCTGCCATAAAACTGTTGCACAGTGGATCTGAAGCGGAAAAGGTGCAAAAAGCATCGTTCACAGCGGGGAACAGTGTCCCCGCTCTTCTGTGGCTTATATCAAATTATGCCTGCAATCTGTACTAATGACGTCCCCCACCCAAAGATGGGGCGCCCGCACAAGTGGTTTATGTAACTGGAGGACCGGTAACAACGCCTGGTGCAATAATATTACCAACACCCCTTGATATGCTTAGGTGTTATAACATCCCACTAGGACGAAGAGCTTGTCCTGTATATTAATGCGCCCAAAGCGCACCCTCTCAGCCCTATATCAGAGTAAGACTTGGATCCGTCACCAGATCTAGCGGTATGATAGTGCCTGTTATCAAAGGGCCTTTTTTCCCAAGACCGATGCAGAGAGAGCCACTCAGTGAGAAACCTAAAGTTTGTGAAACAGTTTGTGAAAAGTGAACAATTTTTTTTCATTTGATCGCATTTGGCAGTGAAATGGTGGCATAAAATATACCAAAATGGGCCTAGATCAATACTTTAAGTTGTCTACTAAAAAAAATATATACATGTCAAGGGATATTCAGGGATTCCTGACAGTGTTCTAATGTAACTATAGCTAGTTTTGGAAAAAAAAATGGTTTGGAAATAGCAAAGTGTTACTTGTATTTATTGCCCTATAAAACTTGCAAAAAAAGCAAAGAACATGTAAACATTGGGTATTTCTAAACTCAGGACACAATTTAGAAACTATTTAGCATGGGTGTTTTTTGGTGGTTGTAGATGTGTAACAGATTTTGGGGGTCAAAGTTAGAAAAAGTGTGTTTTTACCATTTTTTCATCATATTTTATAAAGAAAATTATGGTAAATTATAAAATATGATGAAAATAATGGTATCTTTTGAAAGTCCATTTAATGGCAAGAAAACGTTATATAATATGTGTGGGTACAGTAAAAGAGTAATAGGAAAATTAAGGCTAAACACAAACACTGCAGAAATGTAAAAATAGCCCTGGTCCTTAAGGCAAAGAAACTGAAAAATGGCCTTGTCCTTAAGGGGTTAAGAATGTTTTCATTAACTCTCACTGCCAATAGAAGGAACTACATTTAAATGCAGACAAAAATAAACAAGGTTAAATGATAATATCCCCATTAAAAGGTATTTTGAAGAAAGGGACACTTAACCCCTAGTTTTATAAAACATGAAAGCAACACACGTACACCCTGCATTCAGACAAACTGATGTCATATATAATAGAAAAAGGCACCAAAAAGTATGCCTACTATTACACTGACATGCAGCAAAAAACCTAGCATGCATCAAAATACGTGTGCAAAAATGCATGTACACACGTGACAAATAAAAAGATGCGGTAAAAAGATTTTTAAAGAGGAAATATAAAATAATATATATAGAAAGATATGTAAGGGATATACATTCCTACCGGAGGAGGCAAAGTTTCCCAAACCTCAAAGCCTATAAATACCCCTCACACATACCATAGTTTTACTAATAGCCAGGTTGTGAGGTGTTTAAGGAGTAAAAGCCAATAAAGAGGATTAGGAAAAAAAGATGTGCTTTAAATAATAATAACCCCAAATGAGTGGGGCCTCGTGTACTCTCGCCACCATGAAATAAATGAATTTATCAGGTAAGTTCTTACATAAATTGTGTTTTCTTTCAAATAGATGGCGAGAGTCAACGAGCTGTTACGTATGGGATATAATTCCCAAGATGTTGAAGTCCACGAGTAACAAGAAAGGGAGGGATAAAATAAAAACAAATAATGTCTTTTATGAAAAAAAAACTTGTGCAATGCTGAATTTATTTATTTATTTTATTTATAAAATATTTTACCAGGAAGGATACATTGAGATTTCTCTCGTTTTCAAGTATGTCCTGGGATCACAAAACATTGCATTGATACAATAGGGTACAATAAAATACAAAAACAATAATAATGCACAATATATGCAAACATTTAACATAGAGCAGGTACGAAATATTTAATCAACCATGACAGGAGCATTCTGTTTTGAGATATGTATAGAGGGTAGTGATGTCGCAAACCTAAAATTTTGGGTTCGCAAACGGCGAACTTCCGCAAAATTTCGCGAACTGGCGAACCGGTCGAACCACCATAGATTTCAATAGGCAGGCAAATTTTAAAACCCACAGGGACTCTTTCTGGCCACAATAGTGATGGAAAAGTTGTTTCAAGGGCGCTAACACCTGGACTGTGGCATGCCGGAGGGGGATCCATGGCAAAACTCCCATGGAAAATTACATAGTTGATGCAGAGTCTGGTTTTAATCCATAAAGGGCATAAATCACCTAACTTTCCTAAATTGTTTGGAATAATGTGCTTTAAAACATCAGGTATGATGTTGTATTGATAAGGTATTGTAAGGGTTACGCCCGCTTCACAGTGCGCAGTGTAGGTGATATACCTGCCCTGACCATGCTTTGCAGACCAGGTATCAGTGGTCAGATGGACCCTTGCCCCAACACTTTCCACGGCGAAAGGCGAACATGCTATGTTCGCCGGGAACTATTCGCCGGCGAACTATTCGCGACATCACTAATAGAGGGATCTCTTAAAGGATTTTAGGCTTGGGGAAGTTTTTAAAGTGTGAGGGAGGTCATTCCATAATTGTAGCGCTCTGTAGGAAAAGGAGGATCGAGCTGCTTTCTTTTTGTATTGAGGCAAGCTAAATAATGTGCTGTTATTGGATCGGAGGTTATAGGAGGTGGGAATAGCAGGGGAGAGCATTCTGCTCAGGTAGGGTGGGAGCTTCCCAGAAAGGCTCTTAAAGACAAGGCAGGAAAGATGGAGGGTGCGTCTGGATTCCAGCGACAGCCAGTTTAGTTCTTTTAGCATGTCACAATGGTGGGTCCTGTAGTTACATTGTAGCACAAAGCGGCAGAACGAGTTATACAATGTATTTAGTTTATTAAGGTGAGTTTGCGGAGCAGGTGCATATACTATGTCCCCATAATCCAAGATAGGTATCAGCATTTGCTGTACAATCTTTTCCTTTACTGTAGGGCTGAGGCAGGATTTGTTTCTGTACAGGGCACCTAGTTTTGGATAAAGTTTAGAGGCAAGTTTTCTATGTGGAGTCCAAAAGATAGATTGGGGTCTAACAACATACCTAAGTATTTAAAAGAGTGGACTGCGGTCAGTTATATGGCGAGCGTATTGCTCGCCGTATTCAGCGAGGTCTGGCGGACCTGATCTGCACTGTCGGATCAGGTCCGCCAGACTTTCTTAAATAGGGGCCCATAAGTCTATCTGAAATCCTTAGTAGCATCAACATAATATTTCAATGCTCTAACAACATCCAAAAAATGCAATGATTTTTCAGTAGCATTTTTTAGATTAGGACACAAGGAGGGAACAATAATTTCCTTATTAATGTTGTGAAAGTTAACAACCTTAAGTGAAAAATTAAAAGAAGTTCACAAAACAACTTAATCCTGATGGAAAAATCAGATAAGGAGACTCACAAGAGAGAGCAGACAATTAAGAAACTCTTCTAGCAGAAGAGATAGCCAAAAAATAACTATTTCCAAGAAAGTAGTTTAATGTCCAATGTGTGCATAGGCCCAAAAGGAGGAGTCTGTAAGACTTTTAGTACTGGGTTAAGACTCCAAGGAGGAGAAATAGGCCTAATAACAGGTTTAATGCAGATTAAAGCCTGAACAAAACAATGAATATCAGGAAGATTATACATTTTCCTTTAAAACATTACAGAAAGGGCAGAGATTTGTCCTTTCAAGGTACTGGCAGATAAACCTTTATCTAAACCATCTAGAATAAACTAAAGAATCCTATGTATTATAAAAGAATGCCAGGAGTAATCATGAGTGGAACACCATGAAATATAAGTTTCTTAAACTTTTTGATAGATCTTTCTTGAAATAGGCTTCGAGCCGGAATCATAGTATTAATCACAGATTCAGAGAATCCTCTATGACTGAGAACTAAGCATTCAATTTACATGCCACCAAGTTTGGAAACTTTAGATCTGGATGGAATAAGGGACCTTGAGACAGAAGGTCTGGCCTTAGAGGAAGAGGCCATGGTGGGCAACTGGACATTTGGACCAGCTCAGCATACTGAATTCTGTGAGGTTACACTGGGGCTATCAGGATTACAAATTACTTTACTATTTTGATTTTGGAAATCACGCTGGGAAGCAGGAGCAGAAGGGGAACTATATAAGCAGGCTTATAAGACCAGGACACTGCTAGAGCATCCGTCACCTCTGCCTGAGAAACCCTGGACCTTGCAAGATACCTGGAAAGGTTCTTGTTTAAGTGAGAGGTCATCAGATCTATTTCTGGTAGGCCCCAAAGTTGTACAATTAGAAGTAATACATTTTGATGGAGAGATCACTCTCCTGGATGTAGGGACTGAGGTAATCTGCCTCCCAGTTGTCTACCCTGGGATTTGAATTGTAGTGATGAGGCAGGACTTGGTTTCTGCTTAAAAAATGATTTGAGATACCTTTATCCTGTCTTGATGATTGACATATGCTACTGTTGTGATATTGTATGTTTGAAAACGAAGATAAGGCTCCATCTTCAATAGAGGCCAAGCCTGAAAGACCCTGAAGAGAGCACAGAGTTCCAAAATATTGATTGGTAACTTCACCTCCAGAGGATTCCAAAGTCCTTGTGTGTTGTTCCTAAGAGAGCTCCCCAACCTGTAAGACTTGCGTTTGTAGAGATCACAGACCAGGTAGGATGAGCAAAGAAGCCCCCTAAATAATAGAGTAATGGTTTTGCCATCAAGTCAGAGAAAGGTGCATACTGGGATCTTAGAATATCTGCTGTGATATTTGAGTATAATTCTTGCACCATTGGCTTACCATACAGAGTTGAAGAGGTCTCATATGAAAACGAGCAAGCAGGATTGCGTGCAATGCTGCAATCATGAGGCCTAGTATTTCCATACATATAGCCACTGAAGGGAATGAGAGACTGAAGGTTTAGACAAGCTGAAACCAATTTTATTCATCTCTTTTCTGTTAACCCCTTAACAACACACAAGTACGTCATACAAAAACTGGTCTTTAAAGACCAACGATGTACCCTGTACGTTGTCAGGGGTTTCAAGCAGTTGGAAGTGATCCTGATCGCTTCCAGCCACTTTCAAGGTATTGATGTGATGCCTCGATATTGAGGCATCACTGCAATACCTTTTTTTAAACACTGATGCAGAAAGAGACACTCTGTGGCCCTCTCTGCATCGCCTAGCGATGGTGCCGATCCTTGGTGGGCGGCCCATCGCTGGGGAACTTCCTTTCCGGCCAGCAGTTGTGACAATCGGGTGCGTGCAGGAGGTGAGGGGGGCGCGCGCGATCTAGCCAGTAGCCAAAATAAAAAATAAGAACTGGTGGTAGAGAGTGCTGGGAGAGGGTGTTGGGTGGCAGAGGAGGGGGGCACCACTTTTTCAAAAGGGATATGGGAGGGGAGGGCAGCTACACTACAGAAAAAGTAGGTTTTATATTTAAAAATCCACATTTGCAAAGTAGGTACTGGCAGACAGCTGCCAGTACCCAAAAATGGTGGTAAATAGTTAGTTGGGGGAGGGTTAGAGACCTCTTTGGGGGGGAATCAGGGAGAATGGGGGCTAAGGGGGGATCCTTCACAGCAGAATATATATTTTTTATAAAAAATAAATAAAAAGAGCCTTTTTTTCTTTTAGTACTGGCAGACTTTCTGCCAGTACTTAAAATGGCGGGGACAATTGTGGGGTGGGGGAGGCAAGAGAGCCGTTTGGGAGGGATCAGGGGATGGGATGTGCCAGGTGGGAGGCTGATCTCTACACTAAAGCTAAAATTAACCCTTCAAGCTCCCTAATTAACCACATCACTGCTGGGCATAATACAAGTGTTGTGCACAGCCGCATTTGGCAGCATTCTAATTACCAAAAAGCAACGCCAAAGCCATATAAGTCTGCTATTTCTGAACAAAGGAGATCCCAGAGAAGCATTTACAACCATTTGTGCCATAATTGCACAAGTTGTTTGTAAATAATTTCAGTGAGAAACCTAACGTTTGTGAAAAAGTGAACATTTTTTTTTTATTTGATCGCATTTGGCTGTGAAATGGTGGCATGAAATATACTTCCCCAAGCCTAAAATCCTTTAAGAGATCCCTCTCTACATATCTCAAAACAGAATGCACCTGTCATGGTTGATTATATATTTCTGTCAGGATATACTGGTTACCCTATTATACGTGAGTGGATCTCAACTGCAGATAAATATTAATGTATCACAAAAGCAAGAACCTTGTGGAGCTCTTGTAATCCTTGTTACAGGAGAGTGGCAAGGAAGCCAGAAATATGGAGTTTGCAACATATACAGTTAATGTATATCCTTGTTTGCTGTATTTAGCACCTTTAGTAGCAAGCTGGTATTTTATATACAGTCCTGAACGCTACAACTCACAAATTTACAGTACTTGGTATATTGTATCGTATCTTGGTTGTAGAAGTGCTAATATGCTGCAATTGTACTACTCCTAGCAATGAGCCGGAGTGAGAATCGGCGTCTGCTGTAAACCCCTTAAACCAGCGTGGAAAGACTGAGAGGGGAGAGATGATGCCGCTGCGGCGTGCAGAGAGACAGAGTGAGGGTGTGTGCTGTTCCTCCAATCAGAGCCCCGGATTACCTGACAGGCAGCGTGTGAGCGCTGCAAGACTTTAGCTTGTTTGTAGGCAGGAGTGTCTCTGTGAGTTATCTGACGGACAGCGTGTGAACGCTGAAGTACTTCGGCTTGTTATAGCCAGTATCGGTTAAAAGTAGAAAGCTCCGATAATCATAAGAATGGCAGTCTGAATGAATGAGTCCTCTCTGGAATGCTATTAGAAGCACGCTGGATATGATTGATGCCGGTTGAGAACCGGGTAGGTAATTTAACAGCAACTGTTAGAATAGCACGTTGTGAGCAGGGAAATAAATCCTGATGTCAGCAGATACTGATAGTTTGTAAATCCAATGTGGGAAAAGGTGATCTCTGATAATTTAGCCTCCTGGTTTAGATAGGTGTCTTCTCTTGTTGAAAAGTCAGAATACTAAACATTAATCGGCAGGTGGAAGGGGGAGGAGCAGCCTTAAGTAACCTCAGCTTAAAGGTACAGGAACCAAACCTGACAGGTCCCCCCATCAAAACTGCTGCCCAGCAGCAGAAGGAGCCGGCTTGTGCGGATGAAGGCTGTGAAACCGAGCAATCAAGCGGGAAGCATTGATGTTGGAGGAAGGCTCCCAGGAATCCTCCTCAGCAGAAAACCCCTTCCAGTGGATCAAGTACTGAAGTTCGCCACGGAACCATCTGGAGTCAAGAACAGAGGAGACTTCATAAATTGTGTCATCCACCACAATAGGAGGGGTCTGAGATAGAGATGACTGTTGTCTGGTCGGAACGTAAGGTTTCAACAAGGAAACATGGAAAGTGGGATGAACGGGGATTTCTGGGGGCAACTTCAGAGTCACAGCATTGAGGTTCACAATCTTGGATACTTCATAAGGTCCGATGAATAAATGAGAGAATTTCCTACTGGGGGTTTTAAGTTTTAGGTGACGGGTAGATAGCCAAACAAGATCACCGATCTGGTACTCGGGAGGTTTCCTTTTCTTTTGATTGTAGTAACGTTGTTGAGTCTCCTGAGCATGTAGTATGTTATCCTTAAGGAAGGTGAATACATCTAACATAGAATTGACAGTCTCGTCAACCACTGGTGATGTGGTATTGAGGCTAGGGAATAAATGAAAGGTCGGATGGTATCCATAGTTAGCATAGAATGGTGTACTCTTGGTAGAACTATTTAAGGTGTTATTGTATGAGTATTCAGCCATCGCTAAGTTTGTTGCCCATTCATCTTGCTGGTGAGCACAATAACACCTGATGTATTGTTCTATCCACTGGTTTACACGTTCTGTTTGACCGTTAGTTTGTGGATGGTAAGAGGTGCTATAACGATGTTCTATTTTGAGCACGGAGCATAACTGTTTCCAGAACCTGGAGGTAAATTGTGTACCTCTATCAGAGATGATTATGGAGGGTAACCCATGGAGACGAACGACATGATCTAAAAACAAAGATGCTGTTTCAGATGCTGTTGGTAATTTCTTATAAGGAATGAAGTGAGCCATCTTCGTAAAACCATCCACTACTACCATTATGGTGGTACAATGGTTGGATGGAGGAAGATCCACTATAAAATCCATACCGATGGTATGCCAAGGCCGGTCAGGAATAGGAAGGGACAACAAGGTCCCATAGGGTTTAGCTCTGTCGGACTTAGAGGTGGCACAAACTTGGCAAGTTTTAATGAACTGGAGAACGGATTGATGAAGGTTAGGCCACCAATAATTTCTTCTGATGAGTTCAATCGTTCTTTCAACCCCTGGATGTCCTGCTAAGGGTGATTCATGATGGTAACGTAGAATGTCATTCCTGAATGTAGGTGGTATGTATATCTTACCATGGATATGTCCAATACCATTTGAATCCAGTTCCTGGAGATTCTTCGGATATGTAGTATCATTGTTTTGGTGGGTACGTAGTGTGTCGTAGGAATCCTTCAGCATACCAATGAATCTGTCAGGAGGAAGGATAGGTTGGTTAGATATGACTTGATCAGGAGGTTGTAGATATCTGGAAAGAGAGTCTGCCTTGCCATTCTTTTTTCCAGGCCTATATGTAATGTGGAACTGGAATCTGGTAAAAAACATACTCCAACGTAACTGGCGAGCGGATAAAGTCTTACTTGATTGGAGGTATTCCAAATTGCGATGGTCAGTATATATCAGAATTGGGTAGGAAGTCCCTTCTAGTAGATGCCTCCAATGCTCCAATGATGCTTTGATAACCAGAAGCTCCTTTTCACCTACAGGATAGTTGCGTTCTGGGGCTGTCATAAGTCGGGAAAAAAAAGCAACTGGATGTATGGGATCCTTTGGGGATCTTTGTTGAGACAATATAGCGCCCAGCGCATAGTCCGAAGCGTCTACTTCCAAAATGTATTGGAGGTTGGTATCTGGGAAGTGAAGTATGGGAGCAGTTGTGAAGGATCGTTTAAGGAGATCAAAAGCCTGTTGTGCCTGTGGATTCCACCGGAAGGATGTAAGAGATCCAGTAAGACTTGTCAAAGGTTTGGCAATGTTGGAAAATCCCTTGATGAATTTCCTGTAGAAATTTGCAAAGCCAAGGAACCGTTGTACGTCCTTCCTAGTGGTAGGAGTAGGCCACTTTTGAATTGCTTCTATTTTTCCATCTTCCATACTAACACCTGAAGAGGATATTTTATATCCTAGGAATGTAATTTCCTGAGTGTGGAAAGAACATTTTTCCGGCTTGGCGTACAGCCGATGAGTTCTTAACCGATCCAATACCCAGCGCACATGTTTCTGGTGGTCCTGCAAATTATCGGAATAGATGAGGATGTCATCCAGATAGATTACAAGGCACACGTCCAGTAGATCTCTAAAGATATCATTGATGAAATACTGGAACGTGGCGGGGGCGTTGCAGAGCCCGAATGGCATCACTAAGTACTCATAGAGCCCGTATCTGGTCCTGAAGGCGGTGAGCCACTCATCTCCTTCCCTGATCCTAAGAAGGTTATAGGCTCCCCTGAGATCAAGCTTTGTGTAGATGGTAGCTTTGCTAAGCCTTTCCACTAATTCGGGAATAAGAGGAAGAGGGTATCTGTTCTTTTTTGTCCTCTTGTTCAATTCTCTGTAATCTATGATAGGGCGTAAGGACATGTCCTTATTCCGTACAAAGAACATCCCTGCTCCTGCGGGGGAAGTGGAAGGTCTAATGAAACCCTTTTTAAGATTTTCATCGAGGTAAGTCTTGAGGTGTTCGAGTTCTGGTTGAGAGAGCGGGTATATATGACCATATGGTATGTTAACACCAGGTAAGAGTTCTATCGGGCAGTCATAAATACGATGCGGTGGTAGTTGTTCCGCTTCTTTTTTACTGAACACATCTAAATAATCCAAGTATTCGGATGGAACAGTCTCAGGTGAGAGGAGTAACTGTTGTTGAGGAGGGTAGCAGGTTTCAAGACAGAAGGGGGAGTTCAATTCCACTTCTAGAGTGTGCCAAGATATCTTGGGTTGATGTTTCTGAAGCCAGGATAGGCCTAACACAACTGAAAAAAGAGGAGATGGTAATACATCGAAGGTGATGTATTCAGTATGGCCCTTACCCAAAGTTACCTTGAGAGGAATAGTGTGATGTGTTATCGGACCTGAATTAACTAAAGTGCCATCAATAACTCGAATAGAAACTGGGCTTGCTTTCACAATCAGTGGTATTTTATTTTTTTGTGCAAGTGATAAATCAAGAAAGTTGGAGTAAGCTCCTGAATCTATGATAGCTTCAGTTCGTAGGGCTCGCTGTTCCCACTGCAAAAAGAGAGACAAGGTACAGTAAGCTGCGTTCACAATCTTATTAGTCAAGCAATGGTTAAAAGTACTTAGCTTACTTCTCTTATTGCGTTGTAGCAATGGACATTCCTTTACTAAGTGTGCGGGAGAAGCGCAGTACATGCACAAATTCTTTTGCTGTCTGCGGTGTCTTTCCTCCATGGTTAGCGGTCCTTTAGTAAACCCAATCTCCATAGGGGTGGAACTGTCCTTTGAGGGTACAGGTGTAGTGTAGTACTTCTGAGCTGCCTCGGAATGTTGGCGCTCGGATTTCCTCTCTCTAAGTCTCCTGTCTATCTGAACTGTAAGAGCCATCAGACTTTCAAGAGTTGTTGGTATCTCTATACGGGCAAGTTCGTCTTTAAGTGCGTCAGAAAGCCCTAAGCGGTATTGGTTACGCAGTGCTACCTGACTCCACTCTGAATCCTTAGTGTATAGCTTGAACTCTGAGAGGTATTCCTCCACAGGGCGTCTGCCCTGTTTAAGGGAGCGCATCTTAGCTTCTGCGGTAAGTTGCTTTTGCGTATCTTCATACAATGCACTCATTTCCGTGAAGAAATCTGTAAGCGAGCCCAGGATAGGATCATTGTTCTCGAGAAAGGTGTCTGCCCAAATTCTAGGCTCCCCTGTGAGGAAGGATATCACAGTCATGACTTTAAGCCTCTCAGTATGGTAGGTTCTAGGCTTCATTTGAAAAAGCAAGTAACAGGCATTCCTGAATTGCCGAAATAGTTTCCTGTCCCCTGTGAATCTTTCAGGTAGGCAGACATGAGGTTCTGGGGTACTGTCCCTTACTGCTGCTCTGAGGTTATCATTTTGGAGTTGCAAGTCTCTCATGCCTTGGGATAGTCTTTCAACCGTTTGAGTAAGGTTGTAGACCACTGTGGGTAAATCCGCTGGATCCATAATAAGGCCGATTAATCTGTCAGGATATACTGGTTACCCTATTATACGTGAGTGGATCTCAACTGCAGATAAATATTAATGTATCACAAAAGCAAGAACCTTGTGGAGCTCTTGTAATCCTTGTTACAGGAGAGTGGCAAGGAAGCCAGAAATATGGAGTTTGCAACATATACAGTTAATGTATATCCTTGTTTGCTGTATTTAGCACCTTTAGTAGCAAGCTGGTATTTTATATACAGTCCTGAACGCTACAACTCACAAATTTACAGTACTTGGTATATTGTATCGTATCTTGGTTGTAGAAGTGCTAATATGCTGCAATTGTACTACTCCTAGCAATGAGCCGGAGTGAGAATCGGCGTCTGTTGTAAACCCCTTAAACCAGCGTGGAAAGACTGAGAGGGGAGAGATGATGCCGCTGCGGCGTGCAGAGAGACAGAGTGAGGGTGTGTGCTGTTCCTCCAATCAGAGCCCCGGATTACCTGACAGGCAGCGTGTGAGCGCTGCAAGACTTTAGCTTGTTTGTAGGCAGGAGTGTCTCTGTGAGTTATCTGACGGACAGCGTGTGAACGCTGAAGTACTTCGGCTTGTTATAGCCAGTATCGGTTAAAAGTAGAAAGCTCCGATAATCATAAGAATGGCAGTCTGAATGAATGAGTCCTCTCTGGAATGCTATTAGAAGCACGCTGGATATGATTGATGCCGGTTGAGAACCGGGTAGGTAATTTAACAGCAACTGTTAGAATAGCACGTTGTGAGCAGGGAAATAAATCCTGATGTCAGCAGATACTGATAGTTTGTAAATCCAATGTGGGAAAAGGTGATCTCTGATAATTTAGCCTCCTGGTTTAGATAGGTGTCTTCTCTTGTTGAAAAGTCAGAATACTAAACATTAATCGGCAGGTGGAAGGGGGAGGAGCAGCCTTAAGTAACCTCAGCTTAAAGGTACAGGAACCAAACCTGACAATTTCCTACCTGTTCCATGTTAGATTTTGCATATATTATGTATTAATATTGTTTCTGTATTTTATTGTACCCTATTGTAACAATGCAATGTTTTGTGGATCCAGGACATACTTGAAAACGAAAGAAATCTCAAAGTATCCTTCCTGATAAAATATTTTATAAATAAATAAATATACCAAAATGGGCCTAGATCAATTCTTTGTGATGTCTACTAAAAAAATATATACATATCAAGGGATATTCAGGGATTCCTGAGAGATATCAGTGTTCCAATGTAACTATAGCTAATTTTGAGAAAAAAAATGGTTTGAAAATAACAAAGTGCTACTTGTATTTATTGCCATATAAAACTTGCAAAAAAAGCAAAGAACATGTAAACATTGGGTATTTCTAAACTCAGGACAAAATTTAGAAACTATTTAGCATGGGTGTTTTTTGATTGTTGTAGATGTGTAACAGATTTTGGGGGTCAAAGTTGGAAAAAGGGTGTTTTTTTCATCATATTTTATAAAAAATGTTATGGTAAATTATAAGATATGATGAAAATAATGGTATCTTTATTAAGTCTATTTAATGGCGAGAAAAAAACGGTATATAATATGTGTGGGTACAGTAAATGAGTAAGAGGAAAATTACAGCTAAACACAAACACCGCAGAAATGTAAAAAAAGCCCTGGTCCTTAAGGGAAAGAAATTGAAAAATGTCCTTGTCCTTAAGGGGTTAAGGAAAGAGTCATGGACACTGAATCTATTTGGACACCTAAAAAGGCGACGTTTGTTTTTTGACTCTTTGGCAAATTGATCCTCCAACCATGTCTATGAAGAAATAACAATAGTTGTGTATGAGATTCTGCTGAAGGAAAAGATTGAGCTAGTACCAGGATATTGTCCAAATAAGGAAAAAACACAATACCCTGTATTCTGAATACCGATAGGACACCGAGAACTTTGTAAAATTTCTTGGAGCAGTTGCTAGGCCAAACGGGAGTCAACAAACTGGTAATGGTTTTCCAGAAAGGAGAATCTCAGAAATTGGTAAAGATCTGGATGTATTGGGCTGTGAAGGTAAGCCATTCTGTAAGTCTATTGTGGACATAAAGTGACCTTGTTGAGCAAAAGGCAGAATTAGTCCGTATAGTTTCCAATTTGAAATTCTTACAAATTTCACTTTCAACTTTTTGTCTTGGGGAAGAAACACTCCCTTACCTCCAGTAATAGTGGAAATAATAGAATCCCATTGAGACCAAAATAAATTCTTCCCTTGGAAGTAAAGGAAAAGTAATCTGGTTTTAGAAACCATGTCAACATTCCAAGATTTGAGCCATAAAGCTCTTTTGATGAAAATGGCTAAGGACATTGTTTTAATGTCATTTTTTATTGTATCAAAAACTGCATCGCAAACATTCAGGGTCCGTAGATAACTGCTGAGCAAGACTGAATACTGAATAACCAGAAAGTAGAAGCAGCAGCTACATCGGCAATATACAGGTGAAACGCGAAAAATTAGAATATCATGCAAAAGTTAATTTATTTCACTAATGCAACTTAAAAGGTGAAACTAATATATGAGATAGACTCATGACATGCAAAGCAATAGTTCAAGCCGTGATTTGTCATAATTGTGATGATTATGGCTTACAGCTCATGAAAACCCCAAATCTACAATCTCAGAAAATTAGAATATTACATGCAATCAATAAAACAAGGATTGTACATAGAACAATATCGGACCTCTGAAAAGTATTAGCATGCATACGGTATGTACTCAGTACTTGGTTTGGGCCCCTTTTGCAGCAATTACTGCCTCAATGTGGCGTGGCATGGAAGCTATCAGCCTGTGGCAGTGCTGAGGTGTTATGGAAGACCAGGATGCTTCAATAGCGGCCTCCAGCTCTTCTGTATTGTTCAGTCTCATGTCTCTAATCTTTCTCTTGGCAATGCCCCATAGATTCTCTAAGGGGTTCAAGTCAGGCGAGTTTGCTAGACAATCAAGCACAGTAATGCCACGGTCATTGAACCAGGTTTTTTGCTTTTGGCAGTGTGGGCAGGTGCCAATTGATAGATGGCTGCGTTGACCCTGGACTTAATGAAGCACAGTGGACCAACACCAGCAGATGACATGGCTCCCCAAATCAACACAGGCTGTGGAAACTTCACACTGGACTTCAAGCATCTTGCAGTGCCTCTCCATTCTTCCTCCATACTCTGGGTCCTTGGTTTCCAAATGAGATGCACAATTTGCTCTCATCAGAAAAGAGGACTTTGGACCACTGAGCAACAGACCAGGTCTGTTTTTCTTTAGCCGAGGTAAGACGCTTCTGACATTGTTTGTTATTCAGGAGTGGCTTGACAAGAGGAATATGACATTTGAAGCCCATGTCCAGGATCAGTCTGTGTGTGGTGGCTTTTGATGCACTGACTCCAGCCTCAGTCCACTCCTTGTGAATGTCCCCAACACTTTTGAATGGCCTTTTCCTGACAATCCTCTCCAGGCTGAGGTCATCCCTGCTGCTTGTGCACCTTTTTCCCTTCCACATAACTTTCTATTAATGTGCTTTGATACAGCACTTTGGGAACATCCAACTTCTTTTGCAATTACCTTTTAAGGCTTTCCCTCCTTATGGAGGGTGTCAATGATGGTTTTCTGCACAACTGTCAGGTCAGCAGTCTTTCCCATGATTGTGATTCCTACTGAACCAGACTGAGAGACCATTTAAAGGCTCAGGAACCCTTTGCAGGTGTTATGGCTTAATTCCAAAGAGAATACTGTATAACATACAATATTAAGGTAGCGCCACACGAGAATAAATATAGATAATAAACACCACATACAATACAGTGTGAAAAAATAAAATAAATAAATAGAACACAATATAATCCAATAACATACAATAATTAGACAAATGAAAATACAATAAAATAGATCAGAGAATCATATGGTATAGTCCCCTTTAGGCAAGGTAAAAAGTCATTCCAATACATAAAAGAGAAGAAACATAAAATCTTAACTTCCCTTTTAGAGAGTTCTTATGTTGATACGTATGTTTTCAGTGCAGCTCCCTTCCAATCACTGGTGTGATCTCCGTGAGGTGTAGATAAATGAGCAAAACAAATCTGTAGAAACAGAAAGGGGGATGGAGCGCAGCCAAGGGAAAAACACACTGATCTAAGTGCAGATTAAAAAACAAATTTTCCACTTTATTCAAAACAGTAAAAACATCAAGATGTACACTTACAGACTTCACCCTCAAACATATGAGGTATGTAATGGCACTCTGTATAAGTTGTCCAACACACGATAGAACTGGATTGCCTATAACGAAGCTGGGAGGAGCCCAGCGAAACGCATAAGGCCACACCCATCTATTTGACGGAGGATCAGGTTAGCACTGTGTGCAGCGGCGTTTGCTATAGCCGGCTATAATCACAGGATCTCGCTGCCACGGTATTTACCGCCTCCCAACGTACATTGTTTGTTACCCTGAGTTGTATCACGGCCCCATTTGCATCCACACTGTGACATTGGAGCTTTGTACTACAGTACTATCTGGAATAGCGATAAAGGGACATTTTCACCCGGGACAGTGTTATAAATCACAGTGGGCTCAGTGTAACTCTCGCATTGGGACACAAACAAATCTGACCACACAGTATCCAGTTCTATCGTGTGTTGGACAACTTATACAGAGTGCCATTACATACCTCATATGTTTGAGGGTGAAGTCTATAAGTGTACATCTTGATGTTTTTACTGTTTTGAATAAAGTGGAAAATTTGTTTTTTAATCTGCACTTAGATCAGTGTGTTTTTCCCTTGGCTGCGCTCCATCCCCCTTTCTGTTTCTACAGATTTGTTTTGCTCGTTATGGCTTAATTAGCTGATTAGAGTGGGACCCTTTGAGCCTAGAATAGTGCACCTTTTCACAATAATCTAATTTTCTGAGATTGTGGATTTGGGGTTTTCATGAGTTGTAAGCCATAATGATCACAATTATAACAAATCACAGCTTGAACTATGTCCATCTCATATATTAGTTTCACCTTTTAAGTTGCATTAGTGAAATTGAAACTTTTGCATGATATTCTAATTTTTCGAGTTTCACCTGTATATGGCTGGTCTAAGAGTATAGCCAGTATGCAAATATGCCAGTCTAAGTTAAGATTTACGTTTTCTATCTAAAGGGTCTTTAAAAGAATTGCTGTCTTCTAGAGAAATAGTAGTACATTTAGCTCAAATGGAAATGGCCCCATTAACTTTGGTGACTGATTCCCATAAATATACTGATTCCAGATTTATATACTGAATTAAGGGGAGTTATCATAATGTGGTTTAGCTTCTTCTATATCCCTAAAGTGACTAAGGCTTCCTTTATTTGAGAACGAACATGTTCAATTTTAAATAAAAAGGAGGAATTATCAGGTTTTCTGTCTGAGGAAGGAGTCTCCATATTAAGGAAACCTCATCATTCGAAGATACTTCAGTATTTGTTATGTCAGAACATATATTATTAGTAGAAGGTAAAATCTGAACTAATCTTTTCCTTTTATTTGAAGGCGGTAGACCAGTCAGAGCCTTCTCAATTACAGCAGCAATAAAAATTTTCATTGCTGGAAGTATTCATCTGTAATGGAGTAGGTACATTTGTACACATAGATCATTAAGTGATATAAAATCTAAACAAGAGTAACATAAATGAACAGCAGAAGCAACTTCAGTTGATTAACAATAAGCACACTTAGCTGTGGTAAAAATGTGTTCAACAGACTCAGTTCCTATGGTTACTCCAGGGACTGGTGAAAGCTGCTCCATCCAAAACAAAAAATAACTGCTGAGCATTAAAGTTTGCAATAAATTATTAACTCCTTAGTTTTAGCAAGCTTATGATTGGGAATAAAGTGCTCCTTTAAGACATTTAAACATAAAAAAAACATTACTGCACAAGTGTTAAATGTAACAATCCTTAAACATAAAGAAAAATAAAAAATGAGGATCTAAAAACACTATAAAAAGAAGCTCTAAGAACCTTGTAGTTCCTACATATGATGGCACGTTAGAGTGTGAATTGTGAAGGATGCTCATTTAAAGTCTAAACAGATGGTGTGAAAATGTAATAAGAGGTGCAATTTGATAATGCGTCATCCTAGTCTCTAAATGAGTGTCATAGCGATTACGTTCATTCGCACATATTTATTTTTTTAAAAAGGTATGTTGAATTATTCCCATTGTGTGTACTTGTGTGTCACAGTCTGTATTTAGCAAACTTATTATCTTTAAGAGCTAAGCGTTCAAAGAATAACTATAATATAAACTGAATCCCATTCCCTAGTAAGCTTAACGTTTAAACCCTTATGTAAAAAGAACCTATCACTGGGCTCCAATATAAAAACATACATAGTAAAAACTTTAAGAAAATGCCCTGAAGGGGCATGCTTCAATATGCTCTGAAGCGCTTTTCACTGAAGAAATCAAGTACATCAACATACTTCAACCACCTCCTAAGGAGGCAAAGTTTAAAACTAAGGTATATGTGTAAGGTGGGAGGAGTATTTATAGGCTTTAAGGTTTAGGAAACTTTGCCTCCGCACTGTAGGAATGTATATCCCATACGTAACATCTCATGGACTCTCGCCACCTATATGAAAGAACTGTATTACCCAATTAGAAAGAAAAGCTCTGATGATTAAAGTACCTCACCACCTGCACTGGGTCTCATGCTGAGAGACTACAGCAGCAATGGAACAGGAAATATTATAACAGAAAGGCACGCTAAAACCCTCCCCCCCCCCCACCCCCAAATTATGCTTACCAGATAATTTCCTTTCCTTCTGAATGAGGAGAGTCCACAGCTTCATTCCTTACTTGTGGGAATTCAGAACCAGGCCACCAGGAGGAGGAAAAGCCACCCCAGCTTAAATACCTCCCCCACTTCCATCACATCCCAGTCATTCTGCCAAGGGAACAAGGAACAGTAGGAGAAATATCAGGGTATAAATGATGCCAGAAGAACCAAACAAAAATTTAGGTCTGCCCATCGGAGAATACGGGCAGAGGTCGTGGACTCTCCTTACACAGAAGGAAAGGAAATTATCATCAGGAAAGCATAACTTATGTTTTCCTTCTTAATATGAAGAGAGTCCATGGCTTCATTCCTTACTTGTGGTAAACATATTCCCAAGCTCTAGAGGACACTGAATGAAAATGGGAGGGAAAAAGAGAGGCAGAGCCTATTCTGAAGGCACCACAGCCTGCAAAACCTTTCACCCAAAATCAGCTTCAGCCGAAACAAAAAAGTCAAACTTGTAAAATTTTGAAAAGGTATGTAAGGAGGACCAGGCAGTCGCCCTACAAATCTGATCCATAGAGGCCTCATTCTTGAAGACCCAAGAGAAAGCCACAGCTCTATTTGAATGAGCCTTAACCCTCTGAGGAGGCTTATGTCCCGCTGTCTCATATGCTAAGCGAATAATGCTCCTCAACCAAAAAGATAAGGAAGTGGAAGAGGCTTTTTGCCCCCTACGTTTCCCAGAATAGACAGCAAACAGAAAAGTCTGTCTAAATTATTTCGTAGCCTGAAGATAGAACTTCAAGGCCCGAACCACATCCAAATTATGAAGTAACCACTCGTTTGAAGAAGAAGGATTAGGACACAAAGAAGGAACCACAATCTCCTGATTAATGTTGCAATCTGAAACGACCTTAGGAAGAAAACCCAACCCAGTACGCAGAACAGCCTTATCATCATGGAATACTAGGTAAGGAGGATAACATTGCAAGGCAGCAATCTCAGATAGTCTGCGCACTAAAGCAATAGTCAGTAGAAAAAGAACCTTACAAGACAGTAACTTAATGTCAACTACATGCATAGGCTCAAACGGAGCCCTCTGCAAAACTTTAAGAACAAGATTTAAATTCCAAGGAGAAGCAATAGATCTAAACACCGGCCTGATTCTAGTCAGAGCCCGAACAAAGGACTGAACATCAGGAAGCTCAGTGAGCCTCTTGTGTAGTAAAACAGATAAGGCCGAAATCTGTCCCTTAAGGGAACTAGCAGAAAGGCCCATCTCCAAGCTATCCTGGGAAAGGAAAGAATCCTGGAAACCCTGACCTATATGCCAGGGGAATCCACATTCTTCACACCAGAATGAGTAGGTCCTCCATATCTTATGATAGAAGCGACGAGTAACCAGCTTACGAGCTTGAATGAGAGTATCAATAACACCAAGAGAGTGATTCTCTCGACCGGTTGTCCAGAGACATCTGTTGAGACAGATCCGAATGATCGCCGTTCCACTGTCTCAGCATGCACAGCTGAAGTGGTCTGAGATGGAATTTGGCAAAAGTTATGATGCCCATGCTGGACACCATGAGACCAATCACCTCCATACACCGAGCCACAGAGGGCCTTAAGGAGGTCTGGAGGGCAAGACAATTGGAAGTTAGCGTGTATCGTCTCTGGTCTGAAAAGAATATCCTCATGGATATGTAGTCTATTTTAGTACCCAGGAATTCCACCTTGGTACTGGGTATAAGAGAACTCTTCTCTAAGTTTATCTTCCATCCATGAGATTGAAGAAGAAATAAAAGAGCTGTTGAATGGTCTTCTGCCAGGCGACAGGATGGTGCTGGAACTAAAATATCATCCAAGTATTGTGCTACTGCTATGCCTCTGGTTCTGACCACTGCAAGTAGAGCCACTAGAACCTTTGTAAAAACTCTTGGAGCAGTCGCTAGACCAAACAGGAGTGCAATAAACTGGTCCAGGAATGCAAATCTTAGGAACTTGAAGTGTTCCTTGTGTATTGGAACGTGAAAGTAAGAATCCTTTAGATCTATAGTGGTCATGAAATGTCCTTCCTGAACTAAGGGAAGGATGGACCTTATCGTCTCCATCTTGAACGAGGGGAAAGATAGGAATTTGTTTAAGCACTTTAGGTCCAGAACCAGGCAAAAAGTTTGCTCCTTCTTTGGAACCACAAAAAGGTTTGGGTAGTATCCCAGACCTCTTTCTGCCAGAGGAACTGGTACAATGACTCCCAGGGAGGAGAGATCCCTCACGCACCCAAGAAAGGCCTCTCTCTTTTCTGGCCTTGAAGACAAGTTTGACAAGAGAACTCTGCCCCTGGCTGGATGAGACTTGAAACCTATCCTGTATCCCTAAGCAATGACCTCCAGGACCCACGGGTCTTACACATCCCCAAACCAAGCTTCCGAAAATAGTAACAGTCTGCCCCCTACAAGATCCAGAGCCGGATCAGGGCCATCCCTTCATGCCGACTTTGATTCAGAAGGCTTCTTGTTCTGCTTGAATTTATTCCAGGGCTGAGCAGGCTTCCAAGTCCCCTTGGATTTTTCAGGCTTTGCGGAGGGCTGCTGACAGGATTTATCAGAATGAAAGTTAGGACCTTGTCCCTTACGTTTGTTCTTCTTATCCTACGGTAAAAAGGCACCCTTGCCTACAGTAACCGTGAAGATAATTGAGTCTAGGCCTGGACCAAAAATAATCTTTCACTTAAATGGGAGGGAAAGAAGCCTTGACTTCGAAGTCATGTCCGCAGACCAAGACTTCAGCCAGAGTGCCCTACGGGCTAGAACAGAGAAACCTGAAGCCTTGGCATTTAGGCGAATAATCTGCATATTTGCATCACAAATAAAAGAATTAGCCACCCTTAAAACCTTAATTCTTTCTTGGATCATGTCGAGGGGACCCTCCACCTCGATCAATTCAGATAAGAGACCGCTACAGCAACCGCAGCTATTTGTTTCAACCTCAACAGCTGCTGCCGGTTGAAATAAATATCCGTATGTTGAAACAACTTTCTTAACAGCGTTTCTATCTTCTTATCCATGGGCTCTTTAAAACAACAAACTATCCTCAAGAGGGATAATAGTGAGTTTAGCCAGCATGGAGATAGCGTCATCTACCTTGGGGATTTGAATAGAAAGGGCGGTCCACAGTGCTGTGGACCGTCCTTTCTATTCAAGTTGTTGTTTGGGGATTTGGCAAAGTGTCCCCTGGTCTTCACGAGCACTCACCCTTTGGTGCTGTATCCATTGTTATATATACGGATCCACCTTGGGGATGGGACCCCACAACTTCAATAGAAAATCTGGAACCGGGAATAATTTTTTAAAGGAAGAAGGGGAAAATGACAAACCAAGTCTTTACCATTCATTCTTGCTTGCCATCTTTACGGGAACCGGGAAAGTCTGTGGTACAACCCTGTCCTCGTAGACCTTATCTAACAAGGTCTAAAATAGCATAAACTTCCTTTAGCAAAAAGCATAAATGCTCAATCCTAAATCTAAAGTCTGGTTCCTCCGCAGCTGGAGGCAGCAGATTCCGACCCAGAAAGAGCATCCTCTGAAGTATCAAAGGCGTCTTCATCAACAGATAATCTTGAATCAGATAAATCCAATAAGCTAGTAGATGACCCCTGGGAAGGATAGCAATATTTGAAATTTCGCTTGCTCTTAGCAGGGCGAGGTAAAGCACTGAAGGCCGCAGACACTACTGTTTGTAACTGTTACGTGAAGTCAGGCGGCAAAAGGGCCCCTCCAGATGGAGGATTAGGAGTGCTACGGGAAGCTGCATGTGTAATAGGAGATGACTGTAGGGTGCCCACCTCACGGGACGGAGACTCCTCAGAGGTGGACAGCTCAGTGGTACTAAACATATTGACTTTCCTTGACATGATTACCTTATCAAGCATTGTGGAACATAATTGAGCAGGCAGGTATACCGTGACTTCCTCACAATATAGACAGGTATTAGACTCAGGTAAAGAGGGAATAACGTATCAGAGTCCTCAATCGCTTGTACTTAGACTATAGAAAACAATATAAAAAGGCACCTTTATACCCCAATGGCTGGGGCACTCATCACCTCCTATGACCCAGGCCAAACAGAAAAACTGCTTTGTCTCCGTAAACCGCATGGTCAGGAACAAGGAAATCAGTGTGACCACACCCGGTCACATAGAGTACAATGCAGGACCGCCCCTGCTATAGGAAAAAGCACACCAAGCCTAACAGGCTGCGCAGCTTACACAAAATCGAAAGTAAAACCTGTACATTCCACAACTGTCTGAGTCTCATCTCACGTCGCAGCATAGTCATAATAAAACAATTTATGTGATTAATCCCCCTTGTTCAATAATCCCCTTCTGGAGATATTAACCCTTGATTCCATACAGATAAAAGGAGCCACACTGTGACCCTGTCTTCTTGCATTATCATATGTGTATTAAAAAATGAAGCAATCTTACCGGAATCTATGCCGTGGAACAGAAACACAGAGTCTCAAGTTTGACAGTCTTGTAGCATCACTCCTGACATGGACTTGAGTGAGAGAAAGCAGGCAGTGAAACTCATCAACACTGATTGCTTAGGAGCTGTTAATACGAGTCTGGATGGGTTCACAGAAAGACTCTCCCTGTATCTCCAGACCCTAACATTAGTCAATACTTTCACTGAGAGGCTAACAAGACTACTTAAAACCCCAGTCCCATTCCGAAAGGTAGATACCCTCCATAAGGAACTACTCCGTATCTTCTGACACTTTTTTGCCAACCTCCTGTGACAAAAGGCAAAGAATGACTGGGATATGAGAGACGTGGGGGGAGGTATTTAAGCCTTTGGCTGGTGTGTCTTTGCCTACTCCTGGTGGCCAGGTTCTGAATTCCTACAAGTAAGGAATGAAGCCATGGACTCATATTAAGAAGGAAAAACACATGAATATTAGCACAGGTGAACCCCCCCCCCCCCACCATAATTTATGCTTACCAGATAAATTCATTTACTTCCTGTCAGGGAGAGTCCGCAACTTAATTCCTTACTGTTGGGAAACCAGGAGGAGGCAAAGACACCCCAGCCAAAGGCTTAAATATACCTCTACCTTCCCCTATCCACCAGTCATTCTGCCGAGGGAACAAGGAAAAGTAGGAGAAACGTTAGGATATAAAAGGTGCCAGAAGAAATATAAAACAGGGAGCCGCCCATAATTTTTTTTTTTTACAGGTGGGGTCGTGGACTCTCCCTGCCATGAAGGAAAGGAATTTATCTGGTAAGCATAAATTATGTTTTCCTTCCATAAGGCAGGGAGAGTCCACGACTTCATTCCTTACTGTTGGGAAAACTATACCTAAACTCCAGAGGACACTGAATGAATAACGGGAGGGAACAGAAAAACGAGGCGGACGGTATTCTGAGGGCACCACAGCATGCAAAACTTTTCTACATAAGGAACAACAATTTCTTGTTTAATGTTACGATTCAACACCACCTTAGGAAGGAACCCTAGTTTAGTTTATAAAACCGCCTTATAAAGTATGAAAAAACAGATAAGGTGATCACATTGCAAAGCAGAAATCTCAGCAACTCTGCATGCAGAGGCAATAGCCAACAAAAAAAGAACCTTCCAGGACAACAATTTAATGTCAACAGTATGCATATGCTCAAACTGAGCCTGCTGCAAAACATAAATTATGCTTAGCTGATAATTGCATTTCCATCGTTACGAGGAGAGTCCACGGATTCATTCATTACTTGTGGGAAACAAATACCCAAAGCTCTAGAGGACACTGAATGAAAAACGGGAGGGTAAAAAGGAGGCGGACCCTATTCTGAGGGCACCACAGCCTGCAAAACCTCTCTCCCAAAAGCTGTTTCAGGAGAAGCAAAAAATGTCAAATTTGTAAAACTTTGTAAAAGTATGTATGTATGTAAGGTAGCTGCCTTACAAATCTGCTCCATAGAGGCCTCATTCTTAAAGGCCCAAGAAGAAGCCACAGCTCTAATTGAGTGAGCTGTAATCCTTTTGTGGAGGCTTATGTCCCGCTGTCTCATAAGCCCAACGAATCATGCTCCTCAGCCCCTTGCACTTTCCCGAATAGACAACAAACAAAGCTGGAGATTGTCTGAAATCCTTCGTAGCCTAAAGATAGAATTTCAAAGCTCAAACAAGTTATGAAGCAACCATTGCTTCAAAGAAGGTTTAGTACACAAGGAAGGAACCACAATCTTCTGATTAATATTGCGATCAGACACCACCTTAGGGAGAAATCCCAGTCCAGTACGAAGGACAGCCTTATCTGCATGGAAAACTAGGTACGAGGCTCACATTGTAAGGCCACTAATTCAGACACACTGTGTACCGAAGCAATGGCCAGTAGAAAAAGAACCTTCCAAGACAGAGTCTTAATGTCAAGAGAATGCATAGGTTCGAACAGAGGCCCCTGCAAAACCTTCAGAACCAAATTCAAACTCCAAGGAAGAGCAGAATTTCTAAACACAGGCCTGATCCTGGACAGAGCCTGAACAAAAGACTGAATATCAGGGAGCTCAGCGAGTTTCTTGTGTAACAGCACAGATAGAGCCGAAATCTGTCCCCTTAAGGAACAGGCGGTAAGTCCCTCCAGACCATCCTGGAGGAAGGAAAGAATTCTAGATACCCTGACCTTATGTCATGAATATCCACAAGATTCACAGCAGAGTAAGAAGGTCCTCCACACCTTATGATAGATGCGATGGGTGAGCAGATTTCTGGATTGAATGAGAGTATCAATAACCCTCTCAGAAAAACCCATTCTGGCTAAGACTAAGCGTTCAATCTCCACGCAGTCAGCCTCAGATAATCTAGATTCTAATGCACAAAGGGGCCCTGCAACAGGGCAACCTCCATTGAGGGAAGGATGACATCCCCAATAGATTCACAAACCACATCCTCTGCGGCCACGATGGAGCAATCAGAATAGTTGACACTTGCTCCTGTTTGATGCGTGCCAGTACACAAGGTAGAAGTGGTAACAGTGGAAATATGTTCTGCCTGGGGGTCCCTGGACCATGACCCGTATCTGGGTAACTTGAAGCTGAGTTCTCCAGCTTGTGCAAAAATCCAAAGACCTTTATTTGTGCAAAATAGGGTACACAACAGCTACGTTTTGGGCAATCAGCCCTTTTTCAAGCCTGACAAAATGTGAATATAGCAAGATTTAAATAGCCCTAATGGCGCCAAACAATTGTGGTAAAAATATGACAATAGTGCCATCTAGTGGTGAAACATCATATAGTGCAAACTTGTAACATATATAATAGAGTGAGTGAATACAATAGTATCATTCAGTGAAAAAACTAAATTTATGCTTACCTGATAAATTTATTTCTCTTGTGGTGTATCCAGTCCACGGGTTCATCCATTACTTGTGGGATATTCTCCTTCCCAACAGGAAGCTGCAAGAGGACACCCACAGCAGAGCTGTCTATATAGCTCCTCCCCTAACTGCCACCCCCAGTCATTCGACCGAAGACAAGCAAGAAAAAAAGGAGAAACTATAGGGTGCAGTGGTGACTGTAGTTTAAAAATAAAAAACACCTGCCTTAAAATGACAGGGCGGGCCGTGGACTGGATACACCACAAGAGAAATAAATTTATCAGGTAAGAATACATTTTGTTTTCTCTTGTAAAGGTGTATCCAGTACACGGGTTCATCCATTACTTGTGGGATACCAATACCAAAGCTTTAGGACACGGATGAAGGGAGGGACAAGGCAGGAAACTTAAACGGAAGGCACCACTGCCTGTAAGACCTTTCTCCCAAAAATAGCCTCCGAAAAAGCAAAAGTATCAAATTTATAGAATTTAGAAAAGGTATGAAGCGAAGACCAAGTCGCCGCCTTACAAATCTGTTCAACAGAGGCCTCATGTTTAAAAGCCCATGTGGAAGCTGCTGCTCTAGTAGAATGAGCTGTAATTATTTCAGGAGGCTGCTCGCCAGCAGTCTCATAAGCTAAGCAAATTATGCTTCTTAGCCAAAAGGAAAGAGAAGTTGCCGAAGCCTTTTGGCCTCTCCTCTGTCCAGAGTAGACAACAAACAAAGCAGATGTTTGACGAAAATCTTTCGTAGCTTGTAAATAAAACTTTAAAGCACGAACCACATCAAGATTGTGTAATAGACGTTCCTTCTTTGAAAAAGGATTAAGACATAGGGAAGGAACAACAATCTCCTGATTGAAATTCTTATTAGATACCACCTTAGGCAGAAACCCAGGTTTGGTACGTAACACTACCTTATCTGCATGGAAAATCAGATAAGGGGAATCACACTGTAAAGCAGATAACTCCGAAACTCTTCGAGCCGAGGAGATAGCTATTAAAAATAGAACTTTCCAAGATAAAAGCTTAATATCTATGGAATGCAAAGGTTCAAACGGAACCCCTTGAAGAACTTTAAGAACTAAATTTAAACTCCATGGCAGAGAAACAGGTTTAAACACAGGCTTGATTCTAACTAAAGCCTGACAAAAGGCCTGAACATCTGGAACCTCAGCTAGACGTTTGTGCAAAATAGACAGAGCAGAAATCTGTCACTTTAAGGAACTAGCTGACAATCCCTTCTCCAATCCTTCTTGGAGAAAAGATAATATCCTGGGAATCCTGACCTTACTCCATGAGTAACCCTTGGATTCACACCAATGAAGATATTTACACCATATCTTATGATAGATTTTCCTGGCGTCAGGCTTTCGAGCCTGAATTAAGGTATCAATGACTGATTCGGAAAAACCACGCTTTGATAGAATCAAGCGTTCAATCTCCAAGCAGTCAGACGGTGAGAAATTAGATTTGGATGTTTGAAGGAACCTTGAAGTAGAAGGTCCTGCCTTAGCGGCAGAGTCCATGGTGGAAAGGATGACATGTCCACCAGATCTGGATACAGAGTCCTGCGCGGCCACGCAGGGGCTATCAAGATCACCAAAGCTCTCTCCTGCTTGATCTTGGCAATCAGACGAGGGAGCAGAGGAAACAGTGGAAACACATAAGCCAGGCTGAAGGACCAGGGCGCTGCTAGAGCATCTATCAGCGCTGCCTTGGGATCCCTGGACCTGGACCCGTAACAAGGAAGCTTGGCGTTCTGACGAGACACCATGAGATCCAGTTCTGGTTTGCCCCAAAGTTGGATCAACTGGGCAAATACCTCCGGATGGAGCTCCCACTCCCCCGGATGAAAAGTCTGCCGACTTACAAAATCCGGCTCCCAGTTCTCTACTCCTGGGATATGGATAGCTGAGAGATGGCAAGAGTGAACCTCTGCCCATAGAATTATCTTTGAAACCTCCAACATTGCCAGGGGGCTCCTTGTTCCCCCCTGATGGTTGATATAGGCTACAGTCGTGATGTTGTCCAACTGAAATCTGATGAACCTGACCGCAGCTAGCTGAGGCCAAGCCTGAAGAGCATTGAGTATCGCTCTTAGTTCCAGAATGTTTATCGGAAGGAGGGCCTCCTCCTGAGTCCACGAACCCTGAGCCTTCAGGGAGTTCCAGACTGCACCCCAGCCCAGAAGGCTGGCATCTGTCGTTACTATAGTCCATTCTGGCCTGCGGAAACTCATTCCCTTGGACAGATGGACCCGAGATAGCCACCAGAGAAGAGAATCCCTGGTCTCTTGATCCAGATTTAGTAGAGGGGACAAATCTGTGTAATCCCCATTCCACTGATTGAGCATGCAAAGTTGCAGTGGTCTGAGATGTAGGCGGGCAAACGGAACTATGCCCATTGCCGCTACCATTAATCCGATTACCTCCATACACTGAGCCACTGGCGGACGAGAAATGGAATAAAGAGCACGGCAGGAAGAAGTTTTGACAACCTGACCTCTGTCAGATAAATCTTAATTTCTACTGAATCTATCAGAGTTCCTAGGAAGGAAACTCTTGTGAGAGGTGAGAGAGAACTCTTTCCTTCATTCACCTTCCACCCGTGAGACCTTAGGAATGCCAGAACAATGTCCATATGGGACCTGGCGATATGAAAAGTTGATGACTGTATCAGGATGTCGTCTAGATAAGGGGCTACTGCTATACCCCGCGGTCTTAGAACCGCCAGAAGGGACCCTAGAACCTTCGTAAAGATTCTTGGTGCCGTGGCTAACCCGAAGGGAAGAGCCACAAACTGGTAATGCCTGTCTAGGAAGGCGAACCTGAGAAACTGATGATGATCCCTGTGTATCGGAATATGTAGATAAGCATCCTTTAAATCCATGGTAGTCATATATTGACCCTCCTGGATTTTGTTTAGGATCTTGAGATCCAAGATTGGTCTGAAAGTTCCCTCTTTCTTGGGAACTATAAACAGATTTGAATAGAAGCCCTGCCCCTGTTCCTCCTTTGGAACTGGGTGGATCACTCCCATAACTAGTAGGTCTTGAACGCAATGTAAGAATGCCTCGCTCTTTATCTGGTTTGCAGATAATTGTGAGAGATGAAATCTCCCCTTTGGAGATGAAGCTTTGAAATCCAGAAGATATCCCTGGGAAACAATCTCCAGAGCCCAGGGATCCTGGACGTCTCTTGCCCAAGCCTGGGCGAAGAGAGAAAGTCTGCCCCCCACTAGATCCGGTCCCGGATTGGGGGCTACTCCTTCATGCTGTCTTAAAGGCAGCAGCAAGCTTTTTGGCCTGTTTTCTCTTGTTCCAAGCCTGGTTAGGTCTCCAGACTGGCTTGGACTGGGCAAAATTTCCCTCTTGTTTTGTAGAAGAGGAAGATGAAGCTGCGCCACTCTTGAAGTTTAGAAAGGAACGAAAATTAGTCTGTTTGGTCCTTAACTTGTTGGACCTATCCTGGGGAAGGGTGTGGCCTTTTCCTCCAGTAATATCAGAAATGATCTCCTTCAGTCCAGGCCCAAATAGGGTCTGCCCTTTGAAGGGGATCTTGAGAAGGTTAGACTTTGAAGTGACATCAGCTGACCAGGATTTAAGCCATAGCGCCCTACGTGCCTGAATGGCAAAACCTGAATTTTTAGCCGTTAGCTTGGTTAAATTAAAAACAGCGTCAGAAATAAATGAATTGGCTAACTTAAGAGCTTTAAGCCTGTCAAGGATATCATCCAACGGGGTCTCTACCTGTAAAGCCTCCTCCAGGGACTCAAACCAGAAAGCCGCGGCAGCAGTGACTGGGGCAATGCATGCAAGAGGCTGGAGAATAAAACCTTGTTGTATAAAGATTTTCTTAAGGAAACCCTCTAATTTCTTATCCATAGGATATAGAAAAGCACAACTGTCCTCGACAGGAATAGTTGTACGCTTAGCTAGGGTAGAGACTGCTCCCTCCACCTTAGGGACCGTCTGCCACAAGTCCCGTGTAGCGGCATCTATAGGAAACATTTTCTTAAAAGCAGGAGGGGGAGAGAACGGCACACCTGGTCTATCCCATTCCTTAGTAATAATTTCTGAAAACCTCTTAGGGATTGGAAAAACATCAGTGTAAACAGGCACTGCAAAGTATTTGTCCATTTTACACAATTTCTCTGGGACTACAATGGTGTCACAGTCATCCAGAGTCGCTAAAACCTCCCTGAGCAACACACGGAGGTGTTCAAGCTTAAATTTAAATGCTGTCATTTCAGAGTCAGACTGAAGTAACGCCTTCCCTGAATCAGAAATGTCACCCACAGATAGAAGCTCTCCTGCTTCGGCTTCTGTACATTGTGAGGGTAAATCAGACATAGCTACTAAAGTGTCAGAAAGCTCTGTATTTGTTCTAGCCCCAGAGCTGTCTCACTTTCCTTGTAACCCTGGCAGTTTGGACAATACCTCTGTGAGGGTATGATTCATAACTGCCGCCATGTCTTGTAAAGTAAACGCATTGGACGCGCTAGATGTACTTGGCGTCCCTTGAGCGGGAGTTAAAGGCTCTGACACGTAGGGAGAGCTAGATGGCATAACCTCCCTTTTGTCAGTCTCAGAAACCTCAGGTGATAAATCTTTAAAAGCCATAATATGGTCTTTATAACTTATAGAAAGGTCAGTGCATTTGGTACACATTCTAAGAGGGGGTTCCACAATGGCTTCTAAATATAATGAACAAGGAGTTTCCTCTATGTCAGACATGTTTAACAGACTAGTAATGAGACCAGCAAGCTTGGAAAACACTTTAATAAATGTGAAAAAAGCAATAATAAAAAACGGTACTGTGCCTTTAAGAGAAAAAAACTACCACAAACTGCAAAACAGTGAAAAAAAGTAGTAAACTCTACGACATTTTTACAGTGTGTATAAAGGGACTAAAGCAGCATTGCACCCACTTGCAAATGGATGATTAACCCCTCAGGCCCAAAAACGAATTAGAAAAACATTAAACCTGTTAACAAACAGTCAAACACACTGCCACAGCTCTGCTGTGGCTCCTACCTGCCCTTAAAACGATTTTTGCAGGAACTAAATCCTCTATAGAGGCCCTATAAGCCAGAGGACTCCTTCAGGGAAGCTGGATGTCTCAGACTGAAAACGAAAATAGGCTCCTCCCACCATGCACTCAAAGTCAGAGGGCCTTAAAAAAGTACTCCTAGGAGTAATCTAACAAGCCATGTGGAAACTAGGCCCCAAATAAAGATTTATCACCCTCAGAGAAAAAACGTTTTTATTTATAAATCATGCAAACGTTTTAACACTAAGTAATATAGGTATTAACATGAATATTATCCCTTTTTGCAAGCATGATTCCAGTTGTTGTTAAATCACTGTATCAGGCTTACCTTAAATATACCAGGCACTGTCAGCATTTTCTAGACCTTATCATCTCTCTAGAAAAAAATATACTGAACATACCTCAAAGCAGGCAATCTGCAGACCGTCCCCTCAACTGAAGTTTTCTTTCCATACTCTTCAGTTATGTGTGAGAACAGCAATGGGCCTTAGTTACAAACCGCTAAGATCATCAAACCTCCAGGCAGAAGTCTTCTTCCAATTTCTGCCTGAGAGTAAAAACAGTACAACGCCGGTAACGTTTAAAAATAAACTTTTGATTGAAGGTAAAAACTACACTAAGTCACCACATCTCTCTCGATACTTCCTTTCTTGTCGAGAGCAGCAAGAGAATGACTGGGGGTGGCAGTTAGGGGAGGAGCTATATAGCCAGCTCTGCTGTGGGTGTCCTCTTGCAGCTTCCTGTTGAGGAGAATATCCCACAAGTAATGGATGAACCCATGGACTGGATACACCTTTACAAGAGAAATATATACTCAAATGCATATCCCATATCCTTAAAATATTATAATCGACAAATTACTAAAACATAATTTATGCTTACCTGATAAATTTATTTCTCTTGTAGTGTGTTCAGTCCACGGGTCATCCATTACTTATGGGATATATTCTCCTTCCCAACAGGAAGTTGCAAGAGGATCACCCAAGCAGAGCTGCTATATAGCTCCTCCCCTCACATGTCATATCCAGTCATTCGACCGAAACAAGACGAGAAAGGAGAAACTATAGGGTGCAGTGGTGACTGGAGTTATAATTTAAAATTTAGAACCTGCCTCAAAAAGACAGGGCGGGCCGTGGACTGAACACACTACAAGAGAAATAAATTTATCAGGTAAGCATAAATTATGTTTTCTCTTGTTAAGTGTGTTCAGTCCACGGGTCATCCATTACTTATGGGATACCAATACCAAAGCTAAAGTACACGGATGATGGGAGGGACAAGGCAGGAACATTAAACAGAAGGAACCACTGCCTGTAGAACCTTTCTCCCAAAAACAGCCTCCGAAGAAGCAAAAGTGTCAAATTTGTAAAATTTGTAAAAAGTATGAAGTGAAGACCAAGTTGCAGCCTTGCAAATCTGTTCAACAGAGGCCTCATTCTTAAAGGCCCAGGTGGAAGCCACAGCTCTAGTGGAATGAGCTGTAATTCTTTCAGGAGGTTGCTGTCCAGCAGTCTCATAGGCTAAACGTATTATGCTACGAAGCCAAAAAGAGAGAGAGGTAGCCGAAGCCTTTTGACCTCTCCTCTGTCCAGAGTAAACGACAAACAGAGAAGAAGTTTGCCGAAAATCTTTAGTTGCCTGTAAGTAGAACTTCAGGGCACGGACCACGTCTAGATTATGCAAAAGACGTTCCTTCTTTGAAGAAGGATTAGGACATAATGATGGAACAACAATCTCTTGATTGATATTCCTGTTAGAAATAACCTTAGGTAAAAACCCAGGTTTAGTACGCAGGACTACCTTGTCTGAATGAAAGATCAGATAAGGAGAATCACAATGTAAGGCAGATAACTCAGAGACTCTTCGAGCCGAGGAAATAGCCATCAAAAACAGAACTTTCCAAGATAAAAGCTTAATATCAATGGAATGAAGGGGTTCAAACGGAACACCCTGAAGAACTTTAAGAACCAAGTTTAAGCTCCACGGAGGAGCAACAGCTTTAAACACAGGCTTAATCCTAGCCAAAGCCTGACAAAAAGCCTGGACGTCTGGATTCTCTGCCAGACGTTTGTGAAAAAGAATAGACAGAGCAGAAATCTGTCCCTTTAGCGAACTAGCGGATAAACCCTTTTCTAAACCCTCTTGTAGAAAAGCCAATATCCTAGGAATCCTAACCTTACTCCATGAGTAACTCTTGGATTCACACCAATATAAATATTTACGCCATATCTTATGGTAAATGTTTCTGGTCACAGGTTTCCGAGCCTGTATTAATGTATCAATAACCGACTCCGAGAAACCACGCTTCGATAGAATCAAGCGTTCAATCTCCATGCAGTCAGCCTCAGAGAAATTAGGTTTGGATGGTTGAAAGGACCCTGAATTAGAAGGTCCTGCCTCAGAGGTAGAGACCATGGTGGACAGGACGACATGTCCACTAGGTCTGCATACCAGGTCCTGCGTGGCCACGCAGGCGCTATCAGAATCACTGATGCTCTCTCCTGTTTGATCTTGGCAATCAGTCGAGGCAGTAGTGGTAAAGGTGGAAACACATAAGCCATGTTGAAAACCCAAGGGGCTGCTAGTGCATCTATCAGCACCGCTCCCGGGACCCTGGACCTGGATCCGTAGCACGGAAGCTTGGCGTTCTGGCGAGATGCCATGAGATCCAGTTCCGGTTTGCCCCAACGAAGAATCAGTTGAGCAAATATCTCCGGATGAAGTTCCCACTCCCCCGGATGAAAAGTCTGGCGACTTAGAAAGTCCGCCTCCCAGTTCTCCACGCCTGGGATGTAGATCGCTGACAGGTGGCAAGAGTGAGACTCTGCCCAGCGAATTATCTTTGAGACTTCTAACATCGCTAGGGAACTCCTGGTTCCTCCTTGATGATTGATGTAAGCTACAGTTGTGATGTTGTCCGACTGAAACCTGATGAACCTCAGTGTTGCTAACTGAGGCCAAGCTAGGAGAGCATTGAATATTGCTCTTAATTCCAGAATGTTTATTGGAAGGAGTTTCTCCTCCTGAGTCCACGATCCCTGAGCCTTTAGGGAGTTCCAGACTGCGCCCCAGCCTAGTAGGCTGGCATCTGTTGTTACAATCGTCCAATCTGGTCTGCGAAAGGTCATTCCTTTGGACAGATGAACCCGAGACAACCACCAGAGAAGAGAATCCCTGGTCTCCTGGTCCAGATACAGTAAAGGAGACAGATCTGAGTAATCCCCATTCCACTGACTTAGCATGCATAATTGCAGCGGTCTGAGATGCAGGCGCGCAAATGGCACTATGTCCATTGCCGCGACCATTAAGCCGATTACTTCCATGCACTGAGCTACTGATGGGCTTGGAATGGAATGAAGGACACGGCAAGCATTTAGAAGTTTTGATAACCTGGACTCCGTCAGGTAAATCTTCATCTCTACCGAATCTATAAGAGTCCCTAGGAAAGGGACCCTTGTGAGTGGAAACAGAGAACTCTTTTCCATGTTCACTTTCCACCCATGCGACCTCAGAAATGCTAGAACTATCTCTGTATGAGATTTTGCATTTTGAAAACTTGACGCTTGTATCAGAATGTCGTCTAGGTACGGAGCCACCGCTATGCCTCGCGGTCTTAGTACCGCCAGAAGCGAACCCAGAATCTTTGTAAAAATTCTCGGAGCCGTAGCTAACCCGAAGGGAAGAGCTACAAACTGGTAATGCCTGTCTAGAAAGGCAAACCTTAGGTACCGATAATGATCCTTGTGAATCGGTATGTGAAGGTAGGCATCCTTTAAGTCCACAGTGGTCATATATTGACCCTCTTGGATCATGGGTAGGATGGTCCGAATGGTTTCCATCTTCAACGATGGAACCCTTAGGAATTTGTTTAAGATTTTTAAGTCTAAGATTGGTCTGAAGGTTCCCTCTTTTTTGGGAACCACAAACAGATTTGAGTAAAATCCTTGCCCTTGTTCCGTTCGCGGAACTGGGTGGATCACTCCCATCACTAAGAGGTCTTGTACACATTGTAGAAATGCCTCTTTCTTTACTAGGTTTGTTGATAACCTTGACAGATGAAACCTCCCTTGTGGAGGAGAAGTTTTGAAATCCAGAAGGTATCCCTGAGATATAATCTCCAACGTCCAGGGATCCTGTACATCTCTTGCCCAGGCCTGGGCGAAGAGAGAAAGTCTGCCCCCCACTAGATCCGTCTCCGGAAAGGGGGCCCTGTCTTCATGCTGTCTTAGGGGCGGAAGTAGGCTTTCTGGCCTGCTTGCCTTTGTTCCATGACTGGTTGCCTTTCCAACCTTGTCTGTAACGAGCAGTAGTTCCTTCCTGTTTTGGAGCGGAGGAAGTTGATGCTGCTCCTGCCTTGAAATTACGAAAGGCACGAAAATTAGACTGTTTGGCCTTTGATTTGGCCCTGTCCTGAGGAAGGGTATGGCCCTTACCTCCAGTAATGTCAGCAATAATTTCCTTCAAGCCGGGCCCAAATAAGGTCTGCCCTTTGAAAGGAATATTCAGTAGTTTAGATTTAGAAGTTACATCTGCTGACCAGGATTTAAGCCATAGCGCTCTGCGCACCTGTATGGCGAATCCGGAATTCTTAGCCGTAAGTTTGGTTAAATGTACTACTGCATCCAAAACAAACGCATTAGCTAGTTTAAGCGTTCTAAGCTTGCTCAAAGTCTCATCCAATGGTGCTGTGCGAATCGCCTCTTCCAGAGACTCAAACCAGAATGCCGCTGCAGCAGTGACAGGTGCAATGCATGCAAGAGGCTGTAATATAAAACCTTGTTGAACAAACATTTTCTTAAGGTAACCCTCTAATTTTTTATCCATTGGATCTGAGAAAGCACAACTATCCTCCACCGGGATAGTGGTACGCTTGGCTAAAGTAGAAACTGCTCCCTCCACCTTAGGGACCGTCTGCCATAAGTCTCGTGTGGCGTCGTTTATAGGGAACATTTTTCTAAATATCGGAGGAGGGGAAAAGGGCACACCAGGTCTATCCCACTCCTTGCTAATAATTTCTGTAAGCCTTTTTGGTATAAGAAAAACGTCAGTACACACCGGTACCGCATAGTATTTATCCAGCCTACATAATTTCTCTGGGATTGCCACAGTGTCACAATCATTCAGAGCCGCTAACACCTCCCCTAGCAACACGCAGAGGTTCTCAAGCTTAAATTTAAAATTTCTGAATCCGGTCTCCCCGAATCAGAACCGTCACCCACAGAATGAAGCTCTCCGTCCTCATGTTCTGCAAATTGTGACGCAGTATCAGACATGGCTCTCGTGTCATCGGCGCGCTCTGTCCTTAACCCAGAGCTATTGCGCTTGCCTCTTAACTCGGGCATATTGTATAATACTTCTTTCATAACATTAGCCATATCATGTAAAGTGATTTGTAAGTGCCTTGATGTACTTGGCGCCTCAATCTCACGCACCTCCCGAGCGGGAGACGAAGGTACTGACACGTGAGGAGAGTTAGACGGCATAACTTCCCCCTAGTTGTCTGGTGATAATTTTATCGGTACAGATTGACTTTTATTCAAAGTAATATCAATACAATTGGTACACATATTTCTATTGGGCTCCACATCGGCTTTTGAACATAATGAAGAAGCAGATTCCTCTGTATCAGACATGTTTAAACAGACTAGCAATGAAGCTAGCAAGCTTGGAAATTACTTTCAATAAGTTTACAAGCAATATAAAAAACGCTGCAGCGCTTTTAAAAACACAGTTGAATAACAAAGAACTAATTCAGTTATAGTCAACAATTCTTAACGGTAAATGTATTAATTAGCAGAGGATTGCACCCATTAGCAAAAGGATGATTAACCCCTCAATACCCAAAAACGGATATCAAATTAAGATTTAACGCTTTTATCACAGTCAAACACACTGTCACAGGTCTGCTGTGACTGATTACCTCCCTCAAAAACGAATTTTGAAGACCCCTGAGCTCTCTAGAGACGTCCTGGATCAAGGAGGAAGAAGCAGGAAGACTGTGCTAGAATTTTAACTGCGCAACAAGGCGCTAAAAAAGGCCCCTCCCACTCATATTACAACAGTGGGAGACCTGATATAACGGTTTCTATGCAGAAAAATACGTTAGCCATGTGGAAAAAAATCATGCCCAAAAGGATTTATCACCAAAGTACCTCACAAAACGAATAACATGCCAGTAAACGTTTTAAAAATAAACTTTTTCAATGTCATGCAAAGTTATCACTAAGCCTGCTACCAGTCGCTTCTACTGCAGATAAGGCTTAAGCATTATTTCAGTATTAACAGTATTTTCTCAGTCAAATTCTAGTCCCTAGAAAATAACTCGACTGCGCATACATTTATCAGCCTGATACCAGTCGCTACTACTGCATTTAAGGCTGTACTTACATCATATGGGTAACAGCAGTGTTTTCTTAGTCAATTCCATTCCCAGAAAATATTGTACTGCACATACCTCATTTGTGGGGGACCCCGCATGCTATTCTCATTTTCTGAAGTTACCCCACTCCTCAGAATGTCGAGAACAGCCAGTGGATCTTAGTTACGCCTGCTAAGATCATAGAAAACGCAGGCAGATTCTTCTTCCAAATACTGCCTGAGATAGAAAAACAGCACACTCCGGTGCCATTTAAAATAACAAACTTTTGATTGAAGAATAATTAAGTAAAAACTCCAACTCCTCTCGCGACCTCCTTCTTTGTTGAGGGTTGCAAGAGAATGACTGGGTATGACATGTGAGGGGAGGAGCTATATAGCAGCTCTGTTGGGTGATCCTCTTGCAACTTCCTGTTGGGAAGGAGAATATATCCCATAAGTAATGGATGACCCGTGGACTGAACACACTTAACAAGAGAAAAATATATATTCTTTAGTTGATCACCACAATATTATCTGATCTCCTAATAAGACCACAATTAATTCTTAATTTAAAAACATCATATATGTGAAAATTAATTTCAATGATCACATATATGTTTTAGTCAAACAAAAAGATACTCAAATAATTTTTTAAAAATATATATATTACTGTATAGGTGGACTAGATTAGATGATATAAGCAATATTAGGCACAAAGAAACAGATCTAATAAACATCGTTACATAGAAATGCATCTTATCCAATTACCAAAATGCTGTCCAGTTACATTCTCTATTGAGCCCCTTGGGCCATAGGGTATTTAATTCACTAATCCAAAAAGTCTCCCGCTTATTAAGCATATTTTCCCTATCTTCCCCTCTCCTTGGTATATGTACCTGCTCAATCACCTGAAATCGAAGTTGACTAATACTGTGACCAGCTTTTAAAAAATAAGAAACCGGGGCATCCCCATCATTGCATCTAATATTTGACTTGTGTTCAGAAATTCTTTCACGTGCCTCTCTGGTTGATTGACCAATATAGATTAAAGAGCACGGACATTTGATGACATAAATAATATATTTTGATCTACAAGTCAAATATTCATTGATCTTATATTTTTTCCCTGTATAAGGGTGACAGAAACTGTCTCCTTTAATCATCGAATTACAATTGATGCATGATAAACATGGATAGCATCCTTTACGTGTTTTACCTGTTATAGTACTCTGAATACTTTTGATACTGCCAATATCAGCTTTAACTAATTTATCCTTAATATTCGGACTTCTTTTATACACTGGCATTGGAGGTTCTCTAAAAGCATTAATCTCTGGCTGACATTTATATAAAATGTGCCAATATTTACGAATAATTTTGTTAATCCGATTACTCCTATTATATTGTGATACAAAGATAAGTCTATCTGTGGATTTTTCTTTAACTTTCTCTTTTACCGACTTCAACTCAGAGTTAGAGATAATATTTTGTTTCTCATTTTCAATAAGTTCTATTGGATAACCTCTAGATTTAAATTTATTTGACATCTGTTCCAATCGTACTTTTTTCACCTCAGGGTCAGATACAATACGGTCAACTCACAATAATTGACTTTTTGGTATAGCCTTAAAGGTAGAGGGTGGATGAAAGCTACCAAATAATAATGTATTATTCCTATCAGTAGGCTTAGAATAAATATCAGCTTTCAACCCATGCTCTCCCTTAGAAATGCATGTATACAAAAACTGAACAGAATGCTCATATGTCAAAATGAATTTAATGCCATTAACTGAGCAATTGATTTCATCAACAAAAGCAAGTAGGGATCCAATGTCGCCATACCATATGCCAAACACATTGTCAATGAAACGCCACCAAGTGGCACCATATTCTTTAAATAAAGAATGTTCATAAACAAATAATTCTTCAAAATTGTTCATGAAGATGTTGGCATATGTAGGGGCGACATTGGATCCCATAGCTGTCCCTTTCCTCTGGAAGTAGAAAGTATCTTTAAAGAGAAAATAATTGGCATAAAGAATTAGTTCCAATAACCTCAAAAGAAATAGTATTTGCGCCATATTATATTTCTTATCACTTCCCAATACTTTAGTCACAGAAGCTATTCCACTTGTGTGTTTAATGGACGTATATAGGCTCGTTACATCAAGGGTAAATAAAATTACTTTTTGACTTTGTAAATTAAGATCTTCAAGTTTTTCCAAAAAGTCATAAGTATCTTTAATACTTCTCATTTTTTAAAGGTTGGTCACAGTATTAGTCAACTTCGATTTCAGGTGATTGAGCAGGTACATATACCAAGGAGAGGGGGAGATAGGGAAAAACAAAAATTTATGTAAGAACTTACCTGATAAATTCATTTCTTTCATATTAGCAAGAGTCCATGAGCGAGTGACGTATGGGATATACATTCCTACCAGGAGGGGCAAAGTTTCCCAAATCTCAAAATGCCTATAAATACACCATTCAGTTTAACGAATAGCCAAGAAGTGGGGTTATAAGAAAGGAGCGAAAGCATCAAAAAATAAGGAATTGGAATAATTGTGCTTTATACAAAAAAAACACCACAAAAAGGGTGGGTCTCATGGACTCTTGCTAATATGAAAGAAATGAATTTATCAGGTAAGTTCTTACATAAATGATGTTTTCTTTCATGTAATTAGCAAGAGTCCACGAGCTAGTGACGTATGGGATAGCAGGTACCCAAGATGTGGAACTTCCACGCAAGAGTCACTAGAGAGGGAGGGATAAAATAAAGACAGCCAATTCCGCTGAAAAAATAATACACAACCCAAATCAAAAGTTTTAATCTTAATAATGAAAAAAACAGAAATTATAAGCAGAAGAATTAAACTGAAACAGCTGCCTGAAGTACTTTTCTACCAAAAACTGCTTCAGAAGAAGAGAAAACATCAAAATGGTAGAATTTAGTAAAAGTATGCAAAGAAGACCAAGTTGCTGCTTTGCAAATCTGATCAACAGAAGCTTCATTCCTAAAAGCCCAGGAAGTAGAAACTGACCTAGTAGAATGAGCCGTAATCATTTGAGGCGGGGGCTTACCCGACTCCACATAAGCATGATGAATCAAAGACTTTAACCAAGACGCCAAAGAAATGGCAGAAGCTTTCTGACCTTTCCTGGAACCAGAAAAGATAACAAATAGACTAGAAGTCTTTCTAAAATCTTTAGTAGCTTCAACATATTTCAAAGCTCTTACTACATCCAAAGAATGTAAAGATCTCTCCATAGAATTCTTAGGATTAGGACACAATGAAGGGACAACAATTTCTCTACTAATGTTGTTAGAATTCACAACCTTAGGTAAAAATTGAAAAGAAGTCCGCAACACCGCCTTATCCTGATGGAAAATCAGTAAAGGAGATTCACAAGAAAGAGCAGATAACTCAAACTCTTCTAGCAGAAGAGATGGCCAAAAGGAACAAAACTTTCCAAGAAAGTAATTTAATATCCAGAGAATGCATAGGTTCAAACGGAGGAGCCTGTAAAGCCCTCAGAACCAAATTAAGACTCCAAGGAGGAGAGATTGACTTAATGACAGATTTGATACGAACCAAAGCCTGTACAAAACAATGAATATCAGGAAGATTAGCAATCTTTCTGTGAAAAAGAACAGAAAGAGCAGAGATTTGTCCTTTCAAGGAACTTGCAGACAAACCTTTATCCAAACCATCCTGAAGAAACTGTAAAATTCTAGGAATTCTAAAAGAATGCCAGGAGAATTTATGAGAAGAACACCAAGAAATGTAAGTCTTCCAGACTTGATAATAAATCTTCCTAGACACAGATTTACGAGCCTGTAACATAGTATTAATTACTGAGTCAGAGAAACCTCTATGACTAAGAATCAAGCGTTCAATTTCCATACCTTCAAATTTAAGTCCCCAGATTTGAACAATCTGAAGAAATACCTCTGGGTGAAGAGACCATTCGCCCAGATGTAGCGTCTGGCGACTGAGATAATCCGCTTCCCAATTGTCTACACCTGGGATATGAGCCGCAGAAATTAGACAGGAGCTGGATTCCGCCCATACAAGTATCCGAGATACTTCTTTCATAGCTTGAGGACTGTGAGTCCCACCTTGATGATTGACATACGCCACGGTTGTGACATTGTCTGTCTGAAAACAAATAAACGATTCCCTCTTCAGAAGAGGCCAGAACTGAAGAGCTCTGAAAATCGCACGGAGTTCCAAAATGTTGATTGGTAATCTCGCCTCCTGAGATTCCCAAACCCCCTGCGCTATCAGAGATCCCCATACAGCTCCCCAACCTGAAAGACTTACATCTGTTGAGATTATAGTCCAGGTTGGACGAACAAAAGAGGCCCCTTGAATTAGACGATTGTGATTCAACCACCAAGTCAGAGAAGATCGAATATTGGGATTTAAGGATATTAATTGTGATATCTTTGTATAATCCCTGCACCACTGGTTCAGAATACAAAGCTGAAGAGGTCTCATGTGAAAACGAGCAAAGGGGATTGCGTGAGATGAGACCTAGAATTTCCATGCACAAAGCTACCGAAGGGAACGATTGAGACTGAAGGTTTCGACAAGCTGAAACCAACTTCAGACGTCTCTTTTCTGTTAAAGACAAAGTAATGGACACTGAATCTATTAGAAAGCCCAAAAAGGTTACCCTTGTCTGAGGAATCAATGAACTCTTTGGTAAATTGATCCTCCAACCATGTTTTTGAAGAAACAACACAAGTTGATTCGTATGAGATTCTGCAGAATGTAAAGACTGAGCAAGTACCAAGATATCGTCCAAATAAGGAAATACCGCAATACCCTGTTCTCTGATTACAGAGAGAAGGGCACCGAGAACCTTTGAAAAGATCCTTGGAGCTGTTGCTAGGCCAAACGGAAGGGCAACAAACTGGTAATGCTTGTCTAGAAAAGAGAATCTCAGAAACTGATAATGATCTGGATGAATTGGAATATGAAGATATGCATCCTGTAAGTCTATTGTAGACATATAATGCCCTTGCTGAACAAAAGGCAGAATAGTACTTATAGTCACCATTTTGAATGTTGGTACCCTTACATAACGATTCAAAATTTTTAGATCCAGAACTGGTCTGAAGGAATTCTCCTTCTTTGGTACAATGAATAGATTTGAGTAAAACCCCAGACCCCGTTCCAGAACTGGAACTGGCACAATTACCCCAGCCAACTCTAGGTCTGAAACACATTTCAGAAATGCCTGAGCCTTTACTGGGTTTACTGGAATGCGAGAGAGAAAAAATCTTCTCACAGGTGGCCTTACCTTGAAACCTATTCTGTACCCTTGTGAAACAATGTTCTGAATCCAAAGACTGTGAATCGAATTGATCCAAACATCTTTGAAAAATCGTAACCTGCCCCCTACCAGCTGTGCTGGAATGAGGGCCGCACCTTCATGTGGACTTGGGAGCTGGTTTTGACTTTCTAAAAGGCTTGGATTTATTCCAGACTGGAGAAGGTTTCCAAACGGAAACCGTTCCTTTAGGGGAAGGATCAGGTTTCTGTTCCTTATTCTGACGAAAGGAACGAAACGATTAGCAGCCCTGTATTTACCTTTAGATTTTTTTGTCCTGAGGCAAAAAGGTTCCTTTCCCCCCAGTAACAGTTGAAATAATAGAGTCCAACTGTGAACCAAATAATTTATTACCTTGGAAAGAGAGAGAAAGCAAAGTTGACTTAGAAGTCATATCTGCATTCCAAGATTTAAGCCATAAAGCTCTTCTAGCTAAAATAGCTAAAGACATATACCTGACATCAATTGTAATGATATCAAAAATGGCATCACAAATAAAGTTATTAGCATGTTCAAGAAGTATAACAATGCTATAAGCATTATGGTCTGACACTTGTTGCGCTAAAGCCTCCAACCAGAAAGTGGAAGCTGCAGCAACATCAGCCAAAGAAATAGCAGGACTAAGAAGATTACCTGAACATAAATAAGCTCTCCTTAGAAAGGATTCAAGCTTCCTATCTAAAGGATCCTTAAAGGAAGTACTATCCGCCGTAGGAATAGTAGGAATAGTAGTACGTTTAGCTAGAGTAGAGATAGCCCCATCAACTTTAGGGATTTTGTCCCAAAACTCTAATCTATCAGATGGCACAGGGTACAATTTTTTAAACCTTGGAGAAGGAGTAAATGAAGTACCCAGATTATTCTATTCCCTAGAAATTACTTCTGAAATAGCATCAGGAACTGGAAAATCTTCTGGAATAACTACATGAGGTTTGAAAATCGAATTTAAACGCTTAGTAGATTTAGTATCAAGAGGACTAGACTCCTCCATATCTAATGCAATTAACACTTCTTTAAGTAAAGAACGAATAAACTCCATCTTAAATAAATATGAAGATTTATCAGTGTCAATATCTGAGGCAGAATCTTCTGAACCAGAAGGATCCTCATCAGAATCAGATAAGTCAGAATGATGGCGGTCACTTAAAAATTCATCTGAAATATGAGAAGTTTTAAAAGACCTTTTACGTTTACTGGAAGGAGGAATAACAGACAGAGCCTTCCTAATAGATTTAGAAACAAATTCTTTTATATTAACAGGGACACCCTGAACATTAGATGTTGAAGGAACAACAGGTAATGGATTATTACTAATGGAAACACAATCTGCATTAGAAAGTTTATCATGACAGTTATCACAAACTACAGCCGGAGGAACAGTTACCAAAAGTTTACAACAGATGCACTTAACTTTGGTAGAACCAGCATCAGGCAGCGTCTTTCCAGAAGTAGATTCTGATCCAGGGTCAGGTTGAGACATCTTGCAATATGTAATAGAAAAAACAACATATAAAGCAAAATTATCAAATTCCTTAAAGGACAGTTTCAGGAATGGGAAAAAATGCCAAATGAACAAGCCTCTAGCAACCAGAAGCAATGAAAAATGAGACTGAAATAATGTGAAAAAAAGGTGGAGACAAGAATGATGCCCACATTTTTTGGCGCCAAGAATGACGCCCACATTATTGTCGCCAAGCACAACGCCCATATTTTTTGGCACCAAGTATGACGCCACATCCTGTGACGCCGAAAAAAACGACGCCCACATTTTTGGCACAAAAAAACGCAACCATGAACAAACTTCCAGCGTCAATTAGGGCGCCGAAAATGACAAAATTTTTGCGCCAAAAAAGTCAGCGCCAAGAATGACGCAATAAATTGTAGCATTTTGTACGAAGTTTTCTTTTCATACTCTTCAGTTATGTGTGAGAACAGCAATGGACCTTAGTTACAAACCGCTAAGATCATCAAAACCTCCAGGCAGAATTCTTCTTCCAATTTCTGCCTGAGAGTAAAAACAGTACAATGCCGGTACCGTTTAAAAATAAACTTTTGATTGAAGGTAAAAACTACACTAAGTCACCACATCTCTCTTGATACTTCCTTTCTCGTCGAGAGCTGCAAGAGATTGACTGGGGGTGGCAGTTAGGGGAGGAGCTATATAGACAGCTCTGCTGTGGGTGTCCTCTTGCAGCTTCCTGTTGGGAAGGAGAATATCCCACAAGTAATGGATGAACCCGTGGACTGGATACACCTTTACAAGAGAAAAACCTCTTTACAGCCCTCAAATACAGCAGGAATCTCTGGAGAAGTAGCTGGAAGCTTCTGAGGTAAATAAACTGTGCAAATGAAAATAGGCCCCTCCCACCTCACTCGAAGTTATGGGGCCTAAAAAACACCACAGAGTGTTTCTTAAACTAGCCATGTGGGTTAATAACCCTTAAACAAGCCACAAAGACCCCTTAAAAGTCTCTCAAAAAACGTTTTATTTGTAACTAAACCAAAACGTTTTTTCCTATTAGTGTCACCAGTAACTATGAGCCCTTTATGCAAGCTTGGATTCCTCTTTTACTGAATACAGCTTACCTTTCCCTCATGGGGATATTGCCAGCCTTTTCTAGAAATAACACAGTCTGTCTAGAAAAAAATAGACTGAACATACCTTAATGCAGTTTAGCCTGCCAACTGTTCCCCCAACTGAAGTTTTCCTGTACTCTTCAGCCCTTGTGAGAACAGCAGTGGATCTTAGTTACAAAATGCTAAGATCATCATCCTCCTTGCAGAAATCTTCATCCCTTTTCTGCCATAGTGTAAATAGTACACACCGGTACCATTTAAAATAACAAACTTTTGCTTGAGAAAATAAAAACTAACATTTTTGTCACCACACTCCTCTTTGCCCTTCCTAGCAGTTAAGCAGGCAGAGAGAATGACTGTGGGGTGGAGCTAAGGGAGGAGCTATATAGACAGCTCTGCTGTGGGTGCTCGCTCTGGCACTTCCTGTAGGGAAGGAGAATATCCCACAAGAATGGATGAATCCGTGGACTCGATACATCTTACAAGAGAAAACTCCCTTTCCCCCAGTGACAGTTGAAATAATGGGATGCAACTGAGAACCAAATAAATTATTACCTTGGAAAGAAAGAGATAGTAATCTAGATTTAGATGTCATATCAGCATTCCAAGATTTAAGCCACAAAGCTCTTCTAGCTAATATAGCTAAAGACATGGATCTAACATCAATTTTGATATAAAAAAATGGCATGACAAATAAAATGATTAGCATATTGCAGTAAGCGAATAATACTAGATATGTCAGAATCCAATTCTTGTTGCGCTAAATTCTCCAACCAGAAAGTTGATGCAGCTGCAACATCAGCCAAAGAAATTGCAGGTCTGAGAAGATGACCTGAATATAGATAGGCCTTCCTTATATAAGATTCAAGCTTCCTATCTAAAGGATCCTTAAAGGAAGTACCATCTTCCATAGGAATAGTGGTACGTTTAGCAAGAGTAGAAATAGCCCCATCAACTTTGGGGATTTTTCCCCAAAACTCTGTAGAATCTGCTGGTAAAGGATACAATTTTTTAAACCTTGAAGAAGGAATAAAAGAAGTACCTGGCTTATTCCATTCCTTAGAAATCATATCAGAAATAGCCTCAGGAATAGGAAAAAACCCTGGAGAAACTACAGGAGGTTTAAAAACAGCATTTAAACGTTCATTAGACTGAACGTCAAGAGGACTGGATACCTCAATATCCAAAGTAATTAACACTTCTTTTAATAAAGAACGCATATACTCTATTTTAAATAAATAAGTAGATTTGTCAGTGTCAATGTCTGAGGAAGGATCTTCTGTATCAGATAGATCCTCATCAGAAGAGGATAAATTATTATGTTGTTGGTCATTTGAAATTTCATCAACTGAATGAGAAATTTTAAAAGACCTTTTACGTTTATTAGAAGGTGGAAATGCAGACAAAGCCTTCTGAATAGAATCAGAAACAAATTCTTAGGTATATCATGTACATTAGAAGTTGAAGGAACTGCAACTAGCAATGTACTATTACTGATGGACACACTATCTGCATGTAAAAGTTTATCATGACAACTATTACAAATGACATTTGGCGAAATAATTTCCACAATCTTACAACAAATGCACTTAGCTTTGGTAGACCCGATGTCAGGCAGCAATGTTCCAGCAGAAACTTCTGAGGCAGGATCAGATGGAGACATCTTGCAAAATGTAAAAGAAAAAACAACATATAAAGCAAAATTATCAATTTTCTTATATGACAGTTTCAGGAATGGGAAACAATGCAAATAGCATAGCCCTCTAATAGAGAAAAAGGCAAGAGGCAAACATCAATGGGGTATTAAAATAATGAAAAAACATAATTTATGCTTACCTGATAAATTTATTTCTCTTGTAGTGTATCCAGTCCATGGATCATCCATTACTTATGGGATATTCTCCTTCGCAACAGGAAGTTGCAAGAGGATCACCCAAGCAGAGCTGCTATATAGCTCCTCCCCTCACATGTCATATCCAGTCATTCGACCGAAACAAGACAAGAAAGGAGAAACCATAGGGTGCAGTGGTGACTGTAGTTTAATTAAAATTTAGACCTGCCTTAAAAGGACAGGGCGGGCCGTGGACTGGATACACTACAAGAGAAATAAATTTATCAGGTAAGCATAAATTATGTTTTCTCTTGTTAAGTGTATCCAGTCCACGGATCATCCATTACTTATGGGATACCAATACCAAAGCTAAAGTACACGGATGATGGGAGGGACAAGGCAGGTACTTAAACGGAAGTGACCACTGCCTGTAAAAAACCCTTTCTCCCAAAAATAGCCTCCGAAGAAGCAAAGTATCAAATTTGTTAAATTTAAAAAAGTATGAAGCGCAGACCAAGACTCCGTCTTGTAAATCTGTTCAACAGAAGCCTCCTTCTAAAAAGGCCCAAGTGAAAACCACAGCTCTAGTAGAATGAGCTGTAATCCCTTCAGAAGGCTGCTGTCTAGCAGTCTCGTAAGTTAAATGAATTATGCTTTTTAACCAAAAAGGACAGAGAGGTTGCTGAAGTCTTTTGACCTTTCCTCTGTCCAGAATAGACAACAAACAAGGTGAATGTTTGATGAAAATCTGTAGTAGCTTGTAAGAAAAACTTTAAAGCACGAGCCACGTCCAAATTATGTAATAGAGGTTTCCTCTTTGAAGAAGGATTAGGATACAAGAACGGAACAACAATCTCTTGAGTGATATTCTTGTTAGATACCACCTTAGGTAAAAACCCAGGTTGGTACGTAGGACTACCTTATCCGTACGGAGGACCAGATAAGGAGAATCACATTGTAACGCAGATAACTCGGAGACTCTATGAGCCTAGGAAATATCTACCAAGAAAGAACTTTCCAAGATAAAAGTTTGATATCTATGGAATGAAAAAGTTCAAACGGAACTCCTAGAAGAACCTTAAGAACCAGGTTTAAGCTCCATGGCGAAGCAACAGTTTTAAACACAGGCTTGGTTCTAACCAAAGCCTGGACGTCTAGAATACCTGCCAGACACTTGTGCAAAAGAACAGACAGTAGAATCTGTCCTTTTAAGGAACTAGCTGACCATCCTTTCTCAAAATCATCTTGGAGAAAAGATAATATCTTGGGAATCCAGACTTCACTCCATGAGTAACCCTTGGATTCATAACAATAAGATATTTACACCATATCTATGTTAAATTTTCCTAGAGACAGGCTTTCATGCCTGTATTAAAGGTATCAATGACTGACTCGGAGAAACCATGCTTTGATCAGTCTCCAGGCAGTCCAACTCGGACTAGATATATTTAGCTGATTTAAAGTACCCTGAGGTAGAGGGTCCTGTCTCAGAAGCAGAGACCGTGGTGGAAAGGATGACATGTCCACCAGATCTGCATACCAGGTCCTGCGTGGCCACGCAGGCGCTGTAAAAAAAAACTCCAAAGCACTCTCATGCTTGACTTTGTACAAACACCTCCGGAGGGAATTCCCACTCCCCCGGATGAAAAGTCTGACGACTTAGAAAATCCGTCTCCCAGTTCTCAACACCTGGGATATGATAGACAAGAGTGAGTCTCTGTCCAGAGAATTATTTTAAAACTTCTAACATCGCTAGGGAACTTCTGTTCCCCCTTGATGGTTGATGTAAGCCACAGTCGTGATATTGTCCGACTGAAATATGATGTACCTCAGAGTTGCTAATTGAGGCCAAGTCTGAAGAGTATGGGATATCGCTCCCAGTTCCAGAATATTCATTAGAAGGAGGAACTCCTCCTGAGTCCACTATCCCTGAGCCTTCAGGGAGTTCCAGACTGTATCCCAACCTAAAAGGCTGGCATCTGTTGTAACAATTGTCCCATCTGACCTGCGGAAGGTCATACCCTTGGGCAGATGGACCCGAGATAGTCACCAGAGAAGAGAATCTCTGATCTCTTGGTCCAGATTTAACAGGAGAACAAATCTGTGTAATCCCCGTTCCTCTGACTGAGCATGCATAGTTGCAGCGATCAGAAAAGTAGGCGTGCAAACGATACTATGTCCCTTGCCGCTACCATTAAGCCGATTACATTCATGTACTGAGCCACCAAAGGGTGCGGATGGAATGAAGAACACGGCAGAAATTTAGAAACTTTGACAACCTTGACTCCGTCAGGTAAATTTTCTATCAGAATCCCTAGGAAGGAAACCCTTGAGATTGGGGATAGAGAACTCTTTCCTTGTTCACTTTCCACCCATGCGATCTCAGAAATGCCATTACTACGTCCGTATGAAACTTGGCATCTTGGATGTTTGACGCCTGCATCGGGATGTCGTCTAAATAAGGGGCCATTTTTATGCCCCGCGGTCTAAGGACCGCCAGAGCGACCCCAGAACCTCCATAAAGATTCTTGGGGCTGTAGTTAACCCAAAGGAAAGAGCTACAACTGGTAATGCCTGTCTAGAAAGGCAAACATGAAAAACGATGGTGATCTTTATGCATCGTAATGTGAGAATAAGCATCCTTCAAATCCATTGTAGTCCTCTATTGACTCTCCTGGATCATAGTTAAAATGGTACGAATAGTTTCCAACTTAAATGATGGAATCTAAGGAATTGGTTTAAGATCTTTAGATCCAAAATAGATCTGAAGGTTCCCTCTCCTTGGGAACCACAAACAGACTTGAGTAAAAATTCTATCCCTGTTCCTCCCTTGTAACTGGATGGGTCTCGTACACAGAGTAAGAATGCCTCTTTCTTTATCCGGTCTGCAGATAATTGTGAAAGGAAAAATCTCCCCTTTTTTGGGGGGGAAAAGCTTTGAAATCCAGAAGATATCTCTGGGATAAAATTTCCAATGCCCAGGGATCCTGGGCCTCTCTCTCTCTCGCCCACGCCTGGGCGAAAAAAGAAAGTCTGCCCCCTACAGGATCCGTTACTGGATAGGGAGCCGTTCTACATGCTGTCTTAAAGGCAGCAGCAGGCTCCTTGGCCTGCTTATCTTTGTTCCAGGTCCGGTTGTCACCAGACCGTCTTGGACTGAGCACAAGTTCCCTCTTGATTTGCCTTAGAGGAAATTGATGCCACGCCTGCCTTGAAGTTTCGAAAGGCACGAAAATTAGACTTTTTGGCCCTTGATTTGGCATTACCTTTTCCTCCAGTGATATTAGCAATAATCTCCTTCAAACCAGGGCCGAATAGGGTCTGTCCCTTGAAGGGAAGTTAAGTAGCTTATTTAGTAAAGTCACGACAGCTGACCATAATATAAGCCATAGCGCTGTGCACGCCAGCATAGTAAAAACAGAATTCTTAGCCGTTAGTTTAGTCAAGAAAAACAAGGCATCAGAAACAAGGATTTGGCTAGCTTAAATGCTCTAAGCTTGTCAAGTATTCATCCAATGGAGTCGCTACCTGTAAAGCCTCATCCAGAGACTCCAACCAGAACTCTGCAGCAGCAGTGACAAAGGCAATGCATGCAAAGGGCTGCAGTATAAAAAACTTAGTTAAATAAACATTTTCCTAAGGTAACCCTCTAATTTTTTATCCATTGGATCTAAAAAAGCACAACTGTCCTCGACAGGGATAGTGGTACGCTTAGCTAGAGTAGAAACTCTTCTCTCCACCTTAGGGACTGTCTGCCATAAGTCCCGTGTGGTGGCATCTGTTAGAAACATTTTTCTAAAAATAGGAGGGGAAGAGAACGGCACACCTGGTCTATCCCATTCCTTATTAATAATTTCTGTAAACCTCTTTAGGTATTGGAAAAACATCAGTACACACCGGCACTGCATAGTATTTATTCAGTCTACACAATTTCTCTGGCACTGTGATTGTAACACAGTCATTCAGAGCCGCTAAAACCTCCCTGAGCAACAAGTGGAGGATCTCAAGCATAAATTTTAAATGTAGAAATATCGCAATCAGGTTAAATCATTTTCCCTGAGTCAAAATATCACCCACAGACTGAAGCTCCCCTCAGCTTCTACATATTGTGAGGCAGTATCAGACATGGTTCTTGACACATCTGTATGCTCTGTATCTACCCCCAGAGCTATCTTGCTTTCCTTTAATTTCAGGTAGTCTGACTAATACCGCTGCCAGTGTATTATGCACAACCTTTGCCATGTCTTGTAAAATAAACGCTATGGGCGCCCTTTATGTACTTGGCACCATATGAGCGTGAGTCCCTGAAGCGGGAGTCGAAGGATCTGACACGTGGGGAGAGTTAGTCGGCATAACTTCCCCCTCAACAGAATTCTCTGGTAAAATAAACGCTATGGGCGCCCTTAATGTACTTGGCGTCATTTGAGCGTGAGTCCCTAAAGCGGGAGTCAAAGGGTCTGACACGTGGGGAGAGTTAGTCGGCATAACTTCCCCCTCGACAGAATCCTCTGGTGATAATTTTTTTTAAAGACAAAAAATGATCTTTATTGTTTAACATGAAATCAGTACATCTGGTACACATTCTAAGATGGGGTTCCACCATGGCTTTTAAACATAATGAACACAGAGCTTCCTCTATGTCAGACATGTTAGAACAGACTAATAATGAGACTAGTAAGCTTGGAAGACACTTTAAATCAGGTTAACAAGCAAATATAAAAAACGTTACTGTGCCTTTAAGAGAAACAAATTTTGTCAAAATTTGAAAAAAACAGTAAAGGCAGTAAATCAAACGAAATTTTCACAGTACATGTAATAAGGTAACAGAGCATTGCACCCACTTGCAAATGGATGATTAACCCCTTAATGCAAAAAAACAGATCAAAAAATGACAAGACGTTTTTAAAACAGACACAACAAAACTGCCACAGCTGATCTGTGGATTACCTTCCCTATAACGATTTTGGAAGTCTTTTTAGCCCTTTAGAGATGTCCTGTAGTAATCATGGGACTGCTGAGGGAATCTGGATGATTCATTTTGTAATTTTAACTGCGCAAAAAAGCGCTAAATTGGGCCCCTCCCACTCCTATTACAACAGTGGGAAACCTCAGATAACTGTTTCTATGTAGAATTTAAGCCAGCCATGTGGAAAAATTAGGCCCCAATAAGTTTTATCACCAAACATATGTCAAAAAACGATTAAACATGCCAGCAAAAGTTTTAAAACACATTTTTTATAAGAGTATGTATCTCTATTAATCAGCCTAATACCAGTCGCTTTCACTGCATTTAAGGCTATAGTAATATTACAGTTTTATCACCATGTACGTTAAAAAACGATTAAACATGCCAGTAAACGTTTTAAAACACATTTTTATGAGAGTATGTATCTCTATTAATAAGCCTGATACCAGTCGCTACTACTGCATTGAAGGCTTTTACTTACATTACTTCGGTATCAGCAGTATTTTCTTAGTTCCATTCCTTAGAAAAATATTTTACTGCACATACCTTATTTGCAGGAAAACCTGCACGCCATTCCCCCTCTGAAGTTACCTCACTCCTCAGAATGTGTGAGAACAGCAAATGGATCTTAGTTACTTCTGCTAAGATCATAGAAAAAACGCAGGCAGATTCTTCTTCCAAATACTGCCTGAGATAAACAGCACACTCCAGTGCCATTTAAAAATAACAAACTTTTGATTGAAGAGATAAACTAAGTATAAAACACTACAGCCCTCTTACGACCTCCATCTTAGTTGAGTTGCAAGAGAATGACTGGATATGACATGTGAGGGGAGGAGCTATATAGCAGCTCTGCTTGGGTGATCCTCTTGCAACTTCCTGTTGGGAAGGAGAATATCCCATAAGTAATGGATGATCCGTGGACTGGATACACTTAACAAGAGAAAGTTTGGCACCAAGTATGACGCACAACGTAACTGAAAACTTTTTTGGCGCCAATAATAACCGGAAATGACACACTCGCGTCATTAATGACGCAACCATGTGTAAGGCTTTGGCGTCAACTATGACGCCGGAAATGACGAAGTTGTGTCATAGACTTATTTTTCGCGCCAAAAACTAGCAATAAAGTTTAGCATTTGGCGCACCTGCGGGCCTAATACCGCCTGCAATTTGCAAGAAGTAGTCAATTGAAAAAAAAAATTCTTAAAAAATGTTTATATTCCCCAAATATGAAACTGACAGTCTGCAGAAGGAAATACATGAACCTGACTCATGGCAAATATAAGTACAATACATATATTTAGAACTTTATATAAATGCATAAAGTGCCAAACCATAGCTGAGGTGTCTTTAGTAATAAAAAACATACTTACCAAAAGACACCCATCCACATATAGCAGATAGCCAAACCAGTACTGAAACAGTTATCAGTAGAGGTAATGGTAAATTGAGAGTATATCGTCGATCTGAAAAGGGAGGTAGGAGATGATTCTCTGCGACCGATAACAGAGAACCTATGAAATAGACCCCCGTTAGGGAAATCATTGTATTCAATAAGTGATACTCCCTTCACGTCCCTCTGACATTCGCTGTACTCTGAGAGGAAGCGGGCTTCAACAATGCTGAGAAGCGCATATCAACGTAGAAATCTTAGCACAAACTTACTTCACCACCTCCATAGGAGGCAAAGTTTGTAAAACCGAATTGTGGGTGTGGTGAGGGGTGTATTTATAGGCATTTTGAGGTTTGGGAAACTTTGCCCCTCCTGGTAGGATTGTATATTCCATACGTCACTAGCTCATGGACTCTTGCCAATTACATGAAAGAATCTTTCCTTTAAACGGAAGGGAAAGCAATCTAGATTTGGATGAAATGTCAGCAGACCACAACTTCAACCACATGGTCCTCCGGGCCAGCACAAAAAAGCTTGATGTCTTGGCATTCAAGCGAATAATCTGCATATTAGCATCACAAATAAACAAATTAGCTACCCCCAGGGCCTTAATTCTTTGATGTATCTCATCAAGGGGATTTTTCACCTCGATCATTTCTGATAGAGTCTCGCAACAATAGGTAGCGGCTCCTGCAACTGCAGGTTAAAAAACGAACTCCGTGGGCTGAAACATTTTTCTTAACAGGGTCTCTAATTTCGTATCCATCGGTTCCTTAAATGTCAAACTATCCTCAAGCGGGATAGTGGTGCATTTAGCGAGCGTGGAGATAGCTCCATCCACTTTAGGGACAGATCCGCACAATTCAAGCTAAGAATATCGAACTGGGAAAATTTTTTTAAACGAAGGGTAGAAAGACGAGTCAAGTCTCTCCCACTCATTCTTAATAATATTCGCCATCTTTACAGGAACCAGCAAAGTCTGGTGCACTACCCTGTCCTCAAACTTTATCAAGCTTAGGAATAGAAGGTTCATCTGCAGCTGGAGGTTTAGAGGCAGCAAATTCCGACCCAGAGAGAGAGAGTCCTCCGAAGTATCAGCGGATAATCTAGTCTCAGATACATCCAATAGAATAGATGACCCCTGGGGAAGATAGCAATGTTTAACCTTTCGCTTGGCAGGGCGAAGTAAAGCACTAATGACAGCAGATACTGCAGTTGCAAATGTTCAGCAAAATCGGGCGGCAACGTAGCCCCTCCCGCAGGAGGATTAGAAGTGCACTGCACTGGGAAGCTGCATGTGTAATCGGAGATGAATGTAGGGAACGCACCTCACGGGACGGAGACCCCTCAGTGGTACTAAACATCTTGTTACTTTTAGATATCATTATTTTATTGAGGAATGTGGAACATAGTTGAGAAGGCGGGTATACCGAAACCTCACAATAAACACAGGCATTAGATTTAGGTAAAGAGTGAGTATCCTCTAACATATCAGAGTCCTACATAGCTTGCACTTTAATAAGGACTACAGAAAAACAGTAAAAAAGCACCTTTATACATCCAATGGCCGGGGCACTCACCACCTCCTATGACGGAGGACCAGAGAGAAACACTTTCGTCTCCTGCAACCGACGGTCAGGAAAAGCAAGTGAAAGAGGCCACACCCGGTCACATGGAGAACCGTGCAGGACCGCCCCCCACAGCCAGGAAAAAAAGCAAGCCAACTAAACATGCTTCTCAGAAATCAAGGGAGGAAAAAATCTGTTCCACATTGCCAGAGCCACAACTCGCACATGTTGCAGCAAAAAAAACACAATAAAACATCATGTATACATCACCCCCCTTGTTCAATAATCACCTTCCAAGGATATTAACCCTTGATTATATACAGATAAAGGAGTCACACCGTGACCCTGTCTTCTTGCGTTATCATACATGTATAAAATATGAAACTATCTTAAAAGACTCTACCCGTGGAGCAGGAACACGGCCTCTCAAGTTTGTGTAGCATCGCTCCTGACATGGACTTGAGTGAAGAAAGCAGGCAGTGAAACTCGTCAACACCAATTGCTTGAGGAGATGTTAATATGAGTCTGGATGGTTTCGCAGAAAGACTCTCTCTGCATCTCCAGGCCCTAACATTTGTCAATGCTCTCACTGAGAAGCTGACAAGACTACTTAAAGCTCCAGTCCCATTCCGAAGAGTACTACCCCCCCCCATAAGGACCTACTCCGAAATCTTCCGACACTTCTCTGCCATCCTCCTGTGACGAAAGGCAAAAAATTACTGGGGGATGAGGGGAGTGGGGGAGGTATTTAAGCCTTTGGCTGGGGTGTCTGCCTCCTCCTGGATGCCAAGTTCTGTATTTCCCACAAGTAATGAATGAAGCCGTGGGCTCTCCTCATATTAGATGGAAAACACGAACAAGATTGAGGCTCCAAAGCGGAACCCTAGATCTGAACACAGATCTAGTACTAGCCAGTCTTAACAAAGGACTTCACATCCGGAAGCTCAGACATTCTTTTGTGCAGTAACACAGACAGGGCCGATATCTGTCCCTTGAGGGAACTAAAAGACCCTTCTCCAGTCCATCCTGGAGAAAAGATAACATTCTGGCAACCTTCACCTTATACCAGGAAAAGCTACACACTTCACACAAGTACAAGCTTAGTCGTCCATACTGTATGGTAGATACGATGAGTAACTGGCTTACAAGTTTGATAAAACTCTCTAAAAACCCTCTTTCGGCTAAGACAAAGCATTAAATCTCCATGTAGTCAGCCTCATAGAATCTAGATTTTGATAAACGAAGGGACCCTGTATTAGCAGATCTCTCGACAAGGTAACCTCCACTGAGATGAGGACATCCCCACCAGATCCGCAAACCATGTCCTTCGTGCCATCACACGAGGGAGAGGCGGTAATGGAGGAAAAAAGATATGAGTCTTAACCTCCATGGTACTGATAGGGCATCTATTAGTTTCGCCTAAGGAACCCTCTACCTAAACCCCTACCTGGGTAGGCTTGGTATTGAGGCGGC